>NC_067168.1:13407038-13707038 GCF_903995435.1 Acomys russatus
GTAGGGAGATAGAAAGAAATCAATGTATTTTTGAGATAGATAGACTTCTTGCTCATGTGATATGCTGCAGAAGTAATTTTTTTTCACTCTTTCCATCATCTATTCACGACTTCTCAGCAGTCATGTTTCTTGGGTTTCCTTCCTTGTGTCTTTGTGGCGCTGTGGATAGAGGTGCACCCCTTCAGCAAGTACAGATGACTCATACTGCCTCTGACATCACGGCTTTAGCAAACAGAATGAGAGGTAACTTGAGTGCAATTGCTTGGCCGGCGTTACTAAGTTACTATCTGGTAACCTTCCCGTCTCTGTGGGACTTCGCGTGTTTTCAATTCTACTTAATGAGGGTTAGAGTTATCCTGGTGTGTCTAGTGCTGTACTGTATTGAGTCTAACAAAAAGGTAGCCATTCTTAAGAGGAAGCTAAGTGCTTACAAAGAGCATGTGCTGAAGTAGGACGGTGTCAGGAAGCCTCGTGGGACTTATTTAAAATCCTGTTCTTAGTATATGATTACAAATAATCCTTCAAAAATATTGTTGGTTCCTTATTGTATAAACATCATGCTTTTTAACTGGTAAAGCTAGTCACTGTGCATTTATAACAAATGAACTGAGAGTGTCCTGGCTAGCTCTAATAGTCAACTTGACATCGCCTAGCTCCCTCTGAGAGAGGAGCCTGAGTCAGAGTGACCTGTGGGCATGTCTGTGAGGCATTGTCTTGGTTAATAATTGCTAGAGGAGGTAGTTCTATCTCTAGGTAAGCAGCCCTACCTACGAAATATGAATATGAGCCAAATGAATATAAGGACCAGCCAGCCAGCTGCCATGCGGCGTGCTCCACAGTGCCACCTTTACTTTTCTGCTGTAAAGAAAAGTCCTTTGGTCAGAGATAATACTGTGTAGAATAGCAAGCAGGCCTGCCTTTACAGTTCAGTCTTGACTTCTCTCAGTGATGCACTGTGACTGGGAATTGCAAACTGAATAAACCTTTTCCTCCTCTAAAATGTTTTTAGTCAGAATATTTTATCATGGCAACAGAAAAGAAACTGGGACAAACACTAAGATATGTTTCCAAGAAATGAGAGAAGAAACCGTCTACAGACTGTCATAAAACATGAATATAGAGATAAAAGTGGAACATAAAAATAGCTATGATTTTTTTTTCTGTCCCTTTAAGACAGGCTGAGAGAACTATTAAAACAAACTCAAAAAATGAATGAAGTCATTCAGTTCTCTCACCTACAGAGGAAATCAGATATTTTTCAAGCAAATCTATGGTAGGGCCTGGAAAAAAGAGGAATTAAATGTTTAGAAATATGGAGAAAGTGCCAAAACTCTGGTACGTAGATCCGAAAAGGCTCACCTTGTGTTAAGTAACAGTTTTAATGTATAAGCAAATCCTTGAGAGGGCACAGGTAATTAAGTAACACATCCTGCACAGAAATCCAGGGAGGCTTGAGGGACGAGGTAGCCAATGAAGCTGTCTTCCCAAGGTGCCAAGGTAATCCAGTGCACTGCCAAGCAGAGTGTTCATAAAGGAAAGTCAGACACACAGCATCGTGCATGGTGCTCTGACTCAGCTTGCTCAGAACACACTTGAAACTATCTGATAAGTTTTAGATTGACACATCTCTAAGACAGCATGACAATCGTAGCAGTCACTGCCAATGCCATAATTAGCATTAAAAGTATCTTATTTTTACAACCCTCAAGAAGTTGTAGAGAAAGAAGAGCAAGTATGGTATAAATACACTGGACTCATACATAGGGGTTTTTTTGCTATTTCTGGAAAAATACATTATTACAATACCAATTATTAAATATAAAGAATATATATAATTTAATTCTAGAGAATCCTCTAATTCCAAAAGTCAAACTATGTAAATACCATTCCCATTTTACAAATGAAAATGATGGGTTGAAAAGAAGGTAAGCAAAGGATGTGAGGTCGCCGACTCTCATGTTAGAATAAGGACTCACATTAGGGGCTGTCTGCTTTGCAGAATGAATGCTATCCTCTCCCAGGCTAAAGAAGTATTTTCTTAATTGCTTCTCTTATTTGTTGACACTATAATATAATCACCTTCTCTTTCCTCCCTCCAAGTCTCCTTGCTTTTTGGCGAGTTCATAACCTCTGTTTTTATTCTTGTCATTACACACATATGTACACACACACACACACACACACACACACACACACACACACACACTTACTTTTCCAACTCTGTAAATACTACTTGTTCAGCCTGCATAATGTTACTCATATATGTGTTTTCAGGGCTGACCATTTGGTATCGGATACCCAATCAGTGTGCTCTTCCCTGAGGAAGACTTTCTTCCACTCTCCCCATCCCTTAGTTGCCTGGGGTTCCTTGTGCACGGTTGACGCCTTATGGGTCTTCCCCACCACCCGCATTATCATGTCTAGTAGATCACCCTGGTTCAGGCCATTTTTCACAGGCTCCCTGATGAGGTTTTTTTTTTTTTTTTTTTTTTTTTTTTTTTTTTTTCATTAATTTATTCTTGTTACATCTCAATGTTTATCCCATCCCTTGTATCCTCCCATTCCTCCCCCCCCCCCATTTTCCCATTATTCCCCTCCCCTATGACTGTTCCTGAGGGGGATTACGTCCCCCTATATATTCTCATAGGGTATCAAGTCTCTTCTTGGCTACTTGCTGTCCTTCCTCTGAGTGCCACCAGGTCTCCCCCTCCAGGGGACATGGTCAAATGTGAGGCACCAGAGTATGTGAGAAAGTCGTATCACACTCTCCACTCAACTGTGGAGAATATTCTGACCATTGGCTAGATCTGGGAATGTGTAGCGTCTTCCATTCTCAGGAAACGCAACCTCACAGCCAATTCACAGATCCTCTGGCTCTTACAATATCTCTTCCTCTTCTTCCACAATTGTCTCCCTAAGCCTTGGGTGCTGGAGTTGTGTTATAGACAACTCCAGTTTGTGACTGTGCTCCACAACTCTATATTTTGACTGTGGTTTTTTTTTTTTTTTTTTTTTTTTTTTTTTTCTGAAGTGGCCTCTCTTCATCTGCCGCAAATAGAAGTTTCCTTGAAGAGGGTGAGAATTGCATTTATTTGTGGGCACAGGGCAAATATTTAGAATGTGGTTAAGGGTTATGATGGTCTAGTAAATGGTGGCTGTAGCTTCTGTTCTAAGGTCCATGACTTCACTAGCTCTGGGTATTTGGCTAGGTTTCCCATACCAGGTGTGATTTCCCCTCTTGTTGACTGGCCCTTAAGTCCAATTGGAGAGCTGTCAGTTACTGTCAAAGTACGCATGCCACTATTTGCACAGTTAGGGTCATTGTACCATGCTGGTCACTGTTGCGGTTCATAGGCATCCAGGTAGGACTGTTGGCTGCTTTTTTACATGGAGTCTTCTGGTGGCCTGAAAGCTAGTCCTTGGAGAGGAGGCTTTCTGGTCATTTCCAGTTCAGAGACCTGTAGGCCCTATGCCTGTAGTACACAGTGTCTTCAGGAATGGGGAGACTTACCTTCTGCCTCTTGTGTGGAGGGATCCACCAAGGGCAACCGTATAATGTTTGTAGAAATCTCTTTGATAATGCTGACCAACGAATCGAAAGATGTCTTCTCATGCCTGGTGTTGGAGTTTTTGTTAGATGGTCTTTGGGTAGAGCATTATCACAGATAGGAAAGTTTCATTTAAATTGTATGTTTACAAATCATCTTGGGTGTATTATAGGCATTTTGGGTGGATAGTTGATACTATGATCCTTTCTGACATTTGCAGACTTTCTTACTCTTATTCCTCCCTCCTTCTTCAGCATTTATCTCTCCCCTTCCCTAATTAGAGTCCTCCGCCTATTTTTCTTGTTTTCTGCATCAGAGCAATTACAACTGAAAATTCCTTTTATATTTCTTCTCTACTCTTAAAACACCACAATGGTCCACTCTTATTTCCCAGTTTCTGCAGCTATTCTAGGCCATGGTCTCACGCCTGAGATTGGACCTATGTACCTCAAATGAGGGAGAACATTCAACGTTTGTCTTTCTGGGTCTAGGCTTCCTTACTCAATGTGATCTTTTCTACTTCCACTTATTTACCTACAAATTTCATGCTTTCGTTTTTTTTTTTCCTTTGCTGCCAAGTAGTATCCCATAGTGTATATGCATAAAATTTTCATTATCCATTCATAGGTTATAGGACAATTAGGTTGTTTCTATGTCTTAGCTTTTGTGACTAAAGCAACAATGAACATACCTAAGAAAGTACGTATCTGTCGAGTGCTTTGGGCATATGGTAAGGAGTAGAATAGCTGGGTTATGTGGTAGATTTATTTCAGTTTTTGGAGGGTCCTCCACACTGCCTTTCTGGGTAGCTGGATAAGTTTGTGAGCCATTCATTAATAGTGGATGGAGATCCCCTAAGACACTGTTTGAGAATAAAATATGGAGGCATGAGACAGAAAACTTGCAAGTTTCCTCCATTTAACAGTAAAATTTATGAAACATAAGACTTCAGAAGTGGGACCAACCTCAAAAATGACAAATGGTTTATTCTAGAAGACCTCAAACATTGGCAAAATATATGAAATAATACAATGGACTCATACATTCATTACTACCCTTCAACAATCTTGTTTCATTTCTCTTGTAAGGTTTTGTTTTGCTTGGATATTCAAATACAATGTCTGACATCAATTCTTGTTCCTTATGTGTGCATGATAGCATGCGTCTTCCACTGATGAAGGCATCTCAGCCCTGTTGTCAGTACAAAAGCATCCTCTTTAAGTAGTAGATATGATAGTGATGAAAGTTTTGAACACCCAGTATAATTTATATGAGATTGAAACAGAAGAAACTTCTAGACTAAAATTCTTAGGAGTAAGATTCTGAACATACCATTCTGGATGAGAACCTCTTGAGCATTTCAGACACAAATGACAGAGTCCAAAGGTCCAGGGTGGCACCATGTACAGCTGCTTGCCACTGAGTACCTGCATGGATTCGACCAGGAGATACAGCCACAATGTATCTCTTGTAAGAAGGCAAAGGCAGAAATAAAGTCCTGCCCTTTAAAACCATTGGGCAAAATAATCATGTACAAGCCAGGAAATGGGGTGCCAACAAAGTAGATGTGCATGTCTTCACCTGAGTAATGCCTGGAGGCAGTTTATATATGAGGCAGTTGGAAAAGTCATCTACGCTCCTTTCAAAAGCCTTTGCCCCAAATGTCCACCCCAGCCTCACTTCTATCCCAAAGGTCAGGGCAGAACGTTAGCCAAGAAACCAAGTTCTAAGAAATGTCCTCAGCAGTTGTGGTTAAATTGACCCTAGGTAAAAAGTTTACTAGGCTAACTTAAAGTCAGAGAAAGCATAAGCTTGCTAAAATCTGAATACAGGCTATTGAAGCATTCCTGGTCTAGGCCTACAAAACCTTTGCTGAGCAGCATGAGAGAACAGACAAAATATTTAAACAAAGCACAGAAGCAAAACTACAGACTGTATGTCTGTTTAGCCAGATCTTGCCAGCAACCCCTGCACCAGCTAGCCCACCCCCCAAGAGCCTCTAATCTCAGCCAGTCTTCTCCAGCCACTCTGCGGCTGAGGGGGTCCCTGTAGAAGTCAGCCCAGAAGATGGTGCTGACTCAGGTACAGCAGGCAGGGTCCTGAGATCACCTGCAGGAGATGGTCAGAGCACCTCTGATGTGAGAGCAAGGCGTGTGCACGGCCCTCTAATTAGATACCAGCAAACTAAATGACTAGATTCACAGTGATAGGCTATCATTTTACCACCTGGGTAAGAAACGGAGCGATGGCACAGATATGATTCTTCAGCAAATTGCCAACAGCTGCCAAATTGCACGCTCAGGAAGCCCAAGACAGCAACTATTCAACAGATATTCTGTGCTAGGCCTGAAATTTTCCTAAGGCATGTTTTGGTGAGTTTTACATTGTTAATCATCAGGTGGGCTTAGGTCCAGGCTGAGAAGTGTGGGTTTCAAATGATCTTCTCTTTCCAGCTGGATCACACTGATACAGTGTGTGGAAAAGACAGTCCACTCAACACACATGGCTTTTTCTTCTTTTTACCTCTATTTAGTCACCTGTTTTTGTTAGACCTACAAATGTACGCCTAAAATCATCTCCTAGTACTGATCGGTTAAAAAAAAAAAAGTAAATAAGAAAACAACATTTAAAAGTTGAAAATGTCAAGCATAAGCCATTGGCATTTTAGTTCTTTATTCTCTTTCTATTTTGTTCTTACCCATATAGTATAGAAATATTTAGAATTTATAAATACAAAGGAAAAATTTCTAATTTAATGGTAAAGCCCTAATTTGATAGTAATTCACAAACATGTTGAATTCTTGCACAGTGTTTTACTCTAATGCTGAGAACCTTTAACTAAACTCCTTATGTGATGGTGACTCCAACCATAACATTATTTTGGTTGCTACTTCATAACTGTAATTTTGATACTGTTGTGAATCTTAACGTAAATATCTGTATTTTCTGATGGTCTTAGGTGGCCCTTATGAAAAGGTCATTAGATCCCTTAAGAGGTCTCAACCCATAGACTGAGAACTGCTGCTCTAGAAGAAAAAATCTGATAGAACACACACGCGCACGCGCACACACACATGTATACATACACATACAGATACACACACATACATGCACATACACACATGTATACACAAACACATACACATACACACACAAAAACATGTATACACACATACATGTATACACAGAGAGACACACATACAAACACATACACACATGTATACACACATATATACACACACATGCATATACATACACAGACATATACACATATATACACACATACAGACACGCACATACACACACATAAACACACATACACACATGCAATGCATGCACACACAAACACACACACACACACACACACACACATATGGAGATTTATTATAATGGCTCAAAAGCTGTAGTCCAGCTAGTCTCACCTACCAACAGAATGTCCAAAAATCTAGTTTAGTTCACCAGGCTGGACGTCTTGGGAGGTCTTCAGTACATGTTCAAATCCTGATGAAACAGACTCTAATCCCAGTGAGAGCAAAGAAAAGATTTGGATTAAAGGTAGCTCTGCCCATCTCAAATGACATGAGAAAAATCCCTCACAGGTGTACCCAGTGGTTTGGGTTTTAGTGAATTCCAGATGTAGTCAAGTTGACAACCAAGAATGGCCACCACACACATTTGATGAGGGTTATTTTTTTAACCTCAAAAGAGAAAAGAAAGTACTAAATAAAATAAATTCAGAAGTAAGTGACAGGGTTACTTGCCAATTTTCAATCTAAATGTAAGTTCCTAAGAAGAAACAGCTTTCCGTGGAAGTTTTACTCAGCGGTAATACATTTCTGCTGTCACATTGGTTCAGTGGGTGACTCCACAATCAGACTTTCTGGGTTGGGATCTCCATCTATTTAACCATCCCCCATGGACTTTCTGACTCTGTGCTCCCACATGCCCACTGGAAATAATGTAACATTGTAATCCTTTGATGGGTTAATGCACAGAAACCCTTAAAAAACAGTGAGTGCTGGCTGGGCAGGGCGGCACACAGCTTTAATCCCAACACCTCAGAGGCAGAGGCAGGTGGATCTCTGTGAGTTCGAGGCCAGCCTTGTCTACCAAGTGAGTCCAGAATAGGCAGGGAAACACAGAGAAACTCTGTTTCAGAAAACCAAAACCAAATCAAACCAAAGAAACAAAAAGAGAAAAGAGTGAGTAATTACAGATACAGTGTGTTTAGAAAAACACTTTCCTGAAAAAGGTGCTTTATTCTTCATATGTTTTAAATATGATGTATCTCATTTAACAAGAAGAAGAAAAAGAAGGAGGAGGAGGAGGAGGAGAAGAAAAGAAGAAGAAGAAGAAGAAGAAGAAGAAGAAGAAGAAGAAGAAGAAGAGAATATTCTACTATTTTACTAGCTATGGAACAAAGATATTTTAAATTTGACTCATAATTGAAATGAAAGACTTCTAATAAGTTTTTCTACTCAGGGCAGAGCCAGAATTGCCCATGAAACTTGAACTATTACCAACAGAGGCCACCCTGTGAACGCAGGGTTCTTAAGGATTGCTGGAGACATGGTCCTTCCAGAGTTCAGTCCCAGCACACAGACCACAGTCTCCAGCTTTCGTTCTCTGTATGGTAAGATTTTCTTGGGCAAATAAATGCTAGGAAAGTAATTGAGAGAAATTCTATCACGTTCATTATATTGTGTATAATCTAGGAGAACTAAGAAATTACTTAAATCTCTCATAGGAGAATGTCCACCTGATGAAATGAATCTCTATTAAGAACAGTCATCCACGAACTATGAACATGGTGTGATGTTAAAAGAAAAAAAAGTGAAATCATATGTATGTGTATATTAGTCTACCTCTGTACAGATATATTTATAAATGTTTTACTAAATCATATGCTTAACAATAATAAGAAAACTAGAAAAACTTGTGTTTTGTCTGAATCATCCATTAGTAAAATTTCTTTGTTAATCTTATATTGAGCGAGAATAAATTCAAAATTAAAATACAAACACATGAAGCACAGTGTTCCTTCAGTTGAAACAGTCTGTTTTTATTTTTCTTCCCTTTCTTTGCAATTTGTGCTCCTTAAACTTGGGCTCTCCTCCTTCCCCTCCTCTGCATAGCAAAAGAAAAGATAAAATACAACATTCATCTCTCTGTGCTTCCTGACTTTCAACACAACGGAACGAGCTGTTCCGAGCTCTCCGGCCATGTCTCTGCTCTATGGCGCACTGCATCCCAGGCAAAGCAGAAGCTTCTGCCTCTTCTCTAATTGCTTCTGCCAGGGAGTTTGTCACAGCAACAATAAAGTAATGAGTACATCAAATCAGTACCCGCATGTGGGGCTGCGGCCTTGATTAACCTGACCTTGCCCTGTGGTTCTTCATCCCTTAAATCTGATCTGTGGGAAGAATGTGGAAGACTTTGGAACTTAGGGTTAGAACCTGAATAAGCTATGGGCAGAGCTTATGGACTACTCTGGTAGGAGTTTTGAAGAGCAGACTGCTGAAAGAAACGTGGACAATGAAGCCCTGGCTTAGAGGGGGACAAAGAATTTATTGGGACCTGGCTGGGAACTATTTATTCATACTGTGCTCTGGAAAAGGATCTGACCTCCTTCCACCCATATCTGAGGACTTGAGTAAGGCTGAATTTAAATATAGGGAGTTAACTTGCTTGGAGGAAGACAACACAACATAGGGCAGTGTTCAGCTATGCATTTGGTCAGTGCTCCAGGCTCTGACCCAGGTTTTTAGTGAGAAAGAGCAGCAAGGGGAGCAGAAAGGTATTAAAAACTGTAGATTGCTTAGCAAAGGGGGGAGTTTAAAGTCAGGTGCTGAGAAAGCAACCATGATTGTTAAAGAAATTATCACTGTTTTAGAGAAGCCCAATGCTCACCAGAAATATGCTCTGACCCCACCCCACAAAGGTTCCATTTTGTGAAAATGCAAGTTCATTCAGAAGGGGAGGGCTAGAGAAGTGCTTCCTCCTTGTCAGCAAAGGGAGAACTGTACAGAGGTCCAGACTACATCTGTAGCTGGCAGCAGAATTTGCAAAGTATCACCCACATAGTGTTAGTTTTATAATCATGATGGATGCGAGAGAGAGTGAGAGTGTCATGGAAGCTTGTGTCAAGGTTTCAAGAGACCTCTGAGGCCAGGCAATATATATGAAAGATTACTATGAGTAGCCATTGCACAAAGCTGGAAAAGCAATATCCATGTTTCAATAGAGGTCTGAGGATGCTGGACATTACAGGGCAAAGGGATGTCTGTCCATCAACACAGACTGATCAGTGGAGTTGAACCAGCCCTTAAGAGAGACTATATGTACAGCAGGGAGTATAATTGGAGGCAGGGGTGGAGTTACCAAGGCCCTTTTGGGTCAGATGGTTCTATCATTTAACCCAGATACTGGACATGTGGCTATAGATTGTATTTATCCTGCTTAATCTTGACAGCATGTTAGTCCAGACTTTCCTCACTATATACACATTCCAGTATTTTGGAATGGGGATATTTACTCTACATCATCACATGTTGGAAAGATGCACATTTTTCTTGATGTTATAGAGATTCACAAGAGACTACTGGATCTCTGAAGAAATTCTGCACTTACAGTTTTGAACAATGTTGGGTCTGTTAGATACTGTTGAGACTTTTGAAGATGGCCTTAGTGCATTTTGCATTCTCAGATGACCATGAGTCTCTGGGTACCAGAAGGGGAGATTTATGGCTCAAGACCATTTTGCTTGTGTATTATGTTGATAAGGAGTGGACCGATGATGGTTAAAAATGTTTTTTGATATCATGGGGTTTAGATTCACACAGAAGACACTGTGTGTGTGTGTGTGTGTGTGTGTGTGTGTGTGTGTGTGTGTGTCTTTGAAGGAGTTTGCACACTGGCTGAGAAGCAGGAAGACACATTTTTAATGTGTGCAGTACCATTCCATGAACTGACATCCAGACCTAGTTAAAAGGTAAAAGCGAGCTCAGCCCCAGTATTCACCTCTGTGTTTCCTGAAGAATAGGCATGGCCAGCTGCTTCAGGAGCACGTGCTGGGGAGCTATCCCCAGCTGTGACGGATTTTACCCTCAGAATGTGAACCCAAACCCTTTCTACCTTAAGTTGCTGTTGTCAGATATTTAATCACAGCAATGAACAGAATAGCTAATGCAGTGGGTTGTTCATAAAAACTCTATGCTCTTCTCTCTCTAGTCAGTGATGCCTTCTGATAACCTCCTGAGAACTTGAGTCTTCCTAGCATCCTAAAAAGCCAACCTGTGTACTGCGTAAATAAGAGTAGACACTACATGCACTTCACTAACTTTGGATTTCATTTATTTGTTTTGTTTTCATTTTGTTTTTATTTCTCCCCTAAAGAGACTTATCCCTTGTGACATAAGGGACAATGATTTGGAATTGAAAATAAAAAGCTCGAGCAATTATAATTTAATGTAGCAAAGCAGAAAACTATGCCAAAGGACTTAACCAGATTTAGATTTGGTTGACAATCTAGAGTTACTCCTGCACTGAGGCTGTGGAAAGTCTGAACCACTGCTTATCTTTTATTTATGGTCCTTTGCTAAGGGCTACACTCAGTCAATTGTTCACGAGGTTAAAGTTTTGGCTTAGAAGAATTGCACATCGTAGAATGAGCATCAAGACAAACTCCTCTCTCTCTCTCTCTCTCTCTCTCTCTCTCTCTCTCTCTCTCTCTCTCTCTCTCCTCTCTCTCTATCTCTCTCTCTTTGTCACTGTTGTGACTGTTTTCTTCCGCTCCAGACTGTGAGTTCAGAGTGCTCTATCATGACTGACAGAACTGTCTGCAAAAGCAGACTATCATAAAGACAGTGTTGGATGGGCTTTCCTGGGATTGAGTTGTTGATCTCTTTCATTTCCTTCTCTCACTCTCTCTTTCTCTCTCTCTCTCTCTCTCTCTTTGTTTCATAAGCTATTTTGGCATCATAGGCATAAAATATTATCTATGGCCTCCCACCAGAAATGTTCTGAAACATTTCAGAATTCCAAATTTCACAACTGAAAACATGAATATAATCTCCAATTTTAGAGAAAAATGTCGTTATTAGAACCATATTTCTCTCAAGTGATTTGCAAATCTTCAAGTCACTTCCTGTGGAAATGTGTACACTAGATGTGCAACTGGACAAACTGACTCAGTCTTCTAGGTCACTAGGAGACAATCAAGCTGACAATAATAGGGCAGCAAGAGCCCCATGGCTTAACTTTAAATATTTGCCTCTGTAGTTTTGCATGACAAAGCAACTGTGCTTCATTGGTGGGCTATTTAGTGTTTGATTGAAGAATAGTGTTAATTATGTGCCACACAGCATACATTGTATACGATTTTTTTGTAGAGACATGGGAAGACAAGGCGAGGGGAGCCTTGGGGTGGGGGAGAGAGAGAGAGAGAAAGAGAGAGAGAGAGAGAGAAGCAGCAGCAGCAGGTTTGTCATTTTTATCCTTTGCCCCTTGTGGCTGGGGCAAGTGATGATATCCTAGATCGCTAAGCAACCTGGGGACAGGCCACTTCTGTATCAACAAATAGACGCTCCACTCAAGTTGGATTCTTTAAGCAAAGATTAACAGAGCAATTGCCTATGAAAATAAAGTTATGATGGAGTCACAGGCTGTGAGGCTGTAACAGTGAGTTGAAAAAAGGAGTTGATTTTACCTTAAGCCAAAAGGCTCAAAGGAAGGAAACACTGTGAGACTCAAGAGACAGATGGCAGAGATAGGACTTGGCAAGAGTTTGACCTCCAGTGTAGCTAGCCAGAAGATAATGGAAACAGCCAGGCAGAATTCACATGTTGAACTTCACATACTGGAATCTGAAGATAAGGGAGTCCTATTGGCACAAACCACAAACTTGAATATGTACCAGTACAGATCCTGGATCTAAAATAGTGAGTAAAAGAAATAGGAAAGTAGATGGGGTTCTCTAAGGCTTGTAGCTCCTGTTAATGAATAAGCACTTCTTTGTTAATTAAAAGAAAAATATACCAATATGTTTGTCTTGGTATAAAATGTGAATAGTACCCGAGGCTGTGCTTCAAGTGGCCCTTGGGCAGAGATGTTAGTTCAGTGATACGTACAAAGGCCAGCCCATGCCAATCAGCCGCTGACTATACCGGGTGATAGTCACTGATTCATGTGCCCCATATGAGTGAAGTTCAGGACTGTAATCTGTTGCAGTCTAAGAAGTCCTTTCTTCCTTCTAGAAGCCAACAAGGAGGCGAGTTGTCCTGGAAGATTCTAGCTTTTCCTACAACGAAAGCCAGAAAAAAACTAAGCCTAACAGGAACAATATGGCAAAAGTCACCCACAGATTATTTACAGTGGGTGCCCAAGTCAAACAGAGTCCCAAGTTTGTCCTGATTCTGTATTTTTCAGTCTCAATGGTCAACATAGTCCTTCACTTTTTAGAGGGGTTATAACAGAGTTTTCTGCTGAGTGCAGAGTTTCAGTTCTTGATGTACTTTCAATTATGGGTGATAGTAACAGGATTTCTATACTTGTTCATGATCTGACCCATAGGAGACTAAGGACACACACAAACACATACATACACACACACTCTCTCTCTCTCTCTTTCTCTCTCTCTCTCTCTCTCTCTCTCTCTCTCTCTCTCTCTCTCACACACACACACACACACACACATACACACACACACACACACCAACAAACACACTCACACACATACACACATATGTACACGAGCACACACATCTTATACAATATTTTCAATTCAAACCAGATTTGCTTCAGTCATCCTTTTCTGCCCTAGGTCTGCTAGTGTCCATTTAGAAGTCAAAGTATCTGTAGTTATTGTATGAAATATCATACAACTCAGGTCAAGTTTCAAACTTCATTTTTGTTTTGCTTTCAGACACTTTCATTAGCTTAGTCATAAATATATCTCATCTGCCATTAAAATAATTGTGTTCCTATCTGCCAGACTCTCCCTATCTTACAAACTCGTGACTAAGAATCCTTTTTAGTTCACAGGTGGCTTTTCTTTGTTTTTATTTGTACATTTCACATCCAGCTCCCTCAGTAACAGGAATGCACATAGAAGAGTATCGCTATATGTTTAAATATAAAAGTAAAAATATTAAAAATACAAGGTTTGTCAATCAGGGATTTATTTAATTCAACTACCAGAAACTAGATTGCAAAGTAGATTAAAGCATGGCAATTCTTATGTCTATAGTGACCAAAGCTTGCCATTGTCCTATACTCAAACATTTTTCTTTTCCAGATTCATTGATGTATAATTAAAGAATTAAAATTCTATATATTTAAGAAGCACAATATAAAGCACTATTTTAAAGTCTCGGTACATGTGTCTACTTTGCACACTTGTTCCTAGAAGTTTGTCAAGTTTAAAATTGTCAGATTTCAATCTTCCTGTTAGAAACCATGGAGTGGGTGGAGCCTGCACATCCAATAAACAAGGAAGCTTCCTGTTACTGCTGAGTGGTAGAGACATCAAGATAGGCCTGGACCCGAGCAAGAGTCCACAGAGAGGCTGGAGTATCTTATGCTCATTGATGGGAAAAAGACAGTACAAAATATAGCTTCAATTGATCAACTAGATTCCTGAAAGAAGAACCAGAAATCTAGTTACCTTATGAACAAGGGTTGTGTCGCATCATGATGCCAGACGCCTGTAGTTGCTGTAGTAGGCAAATGATACAGAAACCGAGTGAAAAAGCAGTGTCTGATGGGAGCAAGGAATGCAATGGCCTCAGTGAAGGGACATTCTTAGAGACAAAGTCAGTCAACCCTGTTTCCCAAAGAACAAAACAAAACAAAACAAAAGAAACAAACAAATAAAAACTGTCTACCGGAGCAAGGGTCCATAGTTAGTCAGCACACTCTTCCTATAGAGTCAAGAGGACAATTGCAAACCCAAGTGCTCAGCAAAACAATGCAAGGACCAGGACAATCTGTGATCACCATGTCCCACTTAAAGCATGACCCCCAAATACATTATTCTGTGCTATGACTAAGTAAATACATGCCTGGCATCATTGATGATTATTTTGATTTCTCAATGAATGATTCCCTTATTTATAGAACCTTATGTTAAAGGCATTAGAAACTACGCATTGAATTACACCCTCCATAAAAATTAGGTTGAAGTCCTAAGACCACTCCCCCATGTCTCACTCAGAATGATCTCATTGGGAGACTATGATTGCAGAAGCAATCGAATATCACCCGTAATGGGGCGAGACCTTCAACAATAAAAGTACTACTCTTAAATAGGTGTGGTGAAGAAGGCAGAGGCTGAAGTGCTACAGGCACGAGACGCATGGTGTGAGGCTAGCAAACTCTCCACAGCTTAGGACTAATTCTCTTTTACAGGTCTTAGGGAGAGCATAATCCTGGTGATTCCTTGAGTTTGGTTTTGAATTTTTAGATTCCAAAACCATCAACAATAATTTTTTTCTTTGCTTCAAAGTATCCAGCTTACACCACTTTGTCACGTATCCATAGGGACCTAATATAGAAACATACCATGGTATATATCATCAAGCCTAGGCTCGCTGAGTACAGTGTGTACCCTGCCTTCACTTGTGCATACTCAAGGGAACAAAGACAAGAGTAAATTCAAGCAGGATGTGTTGTCGATTGTAAGATGCAAAGCTACTTAGAACTTCTTTAAAAAATCATACCTAAGAACTTATAAAATAGCACACCTGTGTTCTATCAGCTCTTTTTGATACTAACATTTGGGTGAGTGTTGCTGTGAATTGAACATCTTCCACGTCAGCACTGTGAACATGTCCCTCAGCCTGTACCTAAGCAGATATCAACACAGCCCACACACTGTTTGATGAGGAAACTTGAGTTACCACACTAATTAATCATTACCTGTGAGTTTATTAAACCCGGACAAAATTTAGTAACAATAACATCAGTTATCCTTTAACCCTTCTTCCTTTTTTCTTTCCTCTCCTCCTTCTCTCCTTCCCTTTCTCTTTTCCTCCTCCCTCCTTCATTCCTGTGGTGCCAGATATCAAACTTATAGGGTCATACATGCTGGGCAAACACTCTACAAGCTGAATTATATCTCTAGTTCTAATTCTTAATTTAATGTATGTTGCAGTGATTACTGCTGTCACCAAGCTTTATTCTCATAGAATGAAAGACGTTCTTGGCCAGTGGTTCTCAGTCTCACTGTATGTGAGATTGATGTGGGAAAATTAGAAGATGTCTACTTCTGAAATGAGAGACAGAGAGAGAGAGAGAGAAAGAGAGAGAGAGAGAGAGAGGAAAGGAGAGGAGAGAAACAGAGACAGAGAGACAGAAACAAAGAGAGAATAACACAGGCTACCAGTACAATTATGGAGGAAAGTCATCTCGAATCTTGCTGATAGGAATAGGACATAACTACTTCTATGAAGGAGAAGTTGGCAATAGCTATTGAATATTATATGACCCAGAAATCTCACTTTAACAAACTTACTCCAAGCTTTAAGTGCTGTAAGTACAAGAAACGATGGGTAAAAAGTTAATCATTCTGTCATTGTTAGTCACAAAAAAACACCAGAATCCATCCACATGTTGTAGGGAGCTGATTGAGCATTAAAATTTCTTTCTTTTCTTTCTTTTTTTTTTTTTTTATGGTTTTGGGACAACCACATGAAGGAGTAGTAATATAGTTTAAAATAATAAGAAGAAATAATAACAAGAAGAAAATGAACAGAAAGAACTTGAATAAAAAGGAAATAAAACAGTATGCCAATGGGTATATTATCATTATTAATATCTATACAAACAAGTATTGCATTATTTATTTTTCCTCAAATAAATAAAAGAATAGGGAGGGTAAACAACAAGTAAACATATTAGGAAGAAAGGGAATGGGTGGTAAAACAAATTGGAAAAAGTGTAGGATCCCATGAGTACAATCCTGTAAAATTATTTTATATGCACATGTGTATTTTGCCTACCTGCATGTCTGTACACGATTTGTATGCCTCTTGCCCATAGAGGCCAGAAGAGAGCTCTGGGACATTGGATCTGGAGGTACAGATGGTTGTGAGCCACTACATGGGTGCTGGCAGTCAAATCTGGATCCCCTGGAAGAAGAGCAAGCACTTCTAACCATCGAGTTATCTCTCCAGCCCACAAGTTACTTGTTTTAAATATAATTTAGAAATATCTGGAATTGTGTGACTATTTCAAGAAACTTTGTATATATGGAGCCATGCAAAAAATTAACACTTGGCTCAAATATCCACAAATGACACCACTATATATGAAAACAATACATCCATACACTTAAAAAATAATGAAAGCCAAGGCCGGTGGTACACGTTTGTGACCTCAGATACTCAGGAAATTAAGCCAGGAGAATCATGAGGCTGAGGTAACCTGAGAAAATTAGTTGGACCCTGTTTCAAAATAAAAGTAAAACAAGTGCACTTATAGCACAGCTCCTCAGGCTCAGAGATCATGGGAGATTATAAGAACTGAGGTACAGGAAGTGTGCTGTGAGAGTGTGTCTCCCAGAAATGTCACAGGGCATGCACTCATGAAGTCTCATCAACATGGCTGCCTTAACAAGACCTGAACAATGAAGACACTGCTAGACATGCTGACATGGAAGCTGGAACGTACACAAAGCCTCAGCCCTCCACGAAGAGTGCTAGACAACTTGAACTCATCTTCAAGCAGGCCCAGAGAAATTGCTAAAGACAGTGGCCCCTTACCCCAGAGAATGGCCCTGTGCAGCATTCCTAGCCAATAAGAAACGTAGTTTTGAATTACCAGTGACTGGAAACAGTAGCTTTTGGAGAAGCAGCTGGTTCCGTATTTGGGACAGATGACATATAAGGTACATGCGCCCAGCACTCACATAGAAACCTAAAACTACATAAGTAAATATTTTTGAATAAAAACAATAAAGTGGCACTAAGCACCTGATCCATGGTCAGGTGTGTCTTACTACAGTAAATGGAATGACTACAATGGCACCCATGTAGGGTTCTTTTTAAAACTGTTGAGCCTGGCTCCTCCCATGAACATGCATTCAGGCAGAATCGGGAGCATTCTGCAAGCCTGAACTGCTCCAAACTGGAAATTGCATCAAAGCAAAATACAAGTGGGAAACTTGCTTTGAACTAAGAAGTTAAGAACACAGAACAGCAGAAGCATGGTGTGTGATCATTGATCTGAGCTCAGATTTTCAAATCATCTAAACTATGTGTTGGTTAAAAAAAAAAAAAAAAAAAAGGAGGCAATTTGAATCTCAGCTGCGATCTTGTTCTCTGCCAGGGAGAACTCACAGATAATATGGGTTTTTTGGTTTTTTTTTTTTTTTGTTTTTGTTTTTTTTTGTGCCATAGACTTCAAAGTCTTTGTTATTTAAGGGATTGTTATATTTCTAGTTTCCTTCAGGAGACAAAGTCATGAATGTGTATACCCTTTCAATGACAAGCTCATGCAGATAATTCTAGTTCAAACACAACACCTCCCGGTTTTTCCTCACCTTCTCCATTTTGTGTTTATACACCACTACTTACTGAGTGTGGATCCTTCCTGTCCTACCCTAGAGGACACAGATCCTTCAAGAATGTTTGTTTTAATGTGTGTCAACTTTATTTTCTACTAAAATTATAGTCTCAAAATTATGTTATTTTACTTGTGGTAGATGTTAAACTGTGGCTCATATGAGGTTTATTTGTTTTTCCCCTTCCCAATCGATTTAGCAAAACTGTTTTGTAGCCCATTGACTACATAAAGGCGCACCCTAAGACAGAAAATTGCAAAGCTACAACAACAAATAATCCAAAGGGTACAAATTGAAGCTATCCATGAATAAGGGCAGAAACACGATAATAATTAGCATGGACCTTGCACATGATCAATGCTCACCTCATCCAAAGAATTGACCAGTTAGCGTCTCCAATTGGCTCAGACAAGTGTTACACTATGGTAATAAAGTTCTCACAGTGTGAAATAAGGTAGAAAATTAGTGACATTTAGGCCATGGGTCAGAGCTCCCAATGGTAGTTGTGCCACCTGAAAGTAAAGATCACAGGGAAGGAGGAACTAAACACATGATGCTCACATTGGCTCTTCTTTCTACATCCTTAATACGCACGAGCTATTCATCACTATATTCTTTTCTAAACAGTTGCTTCACCAGTTCAAGGTCACTATCAATAACCAATTAAAATATGAACATGTTACATTTTCTCTCATGTGGGAAATAAAAATATGTGTATGTACATACACATATACTATATAATGTATATAATAGACACATATGTTATATATACTATATAAGTAAAACAGGTATTGTCTATTTAGAAGGAGGGTAGTGACCTATAAGTGGGAGTATGGAGCTGGAACTAAGTGTATTTGGGCATGAATAGGAGCAAAGAACGGAATCTGCATGAACATGTCATAAAGAAACCCATTATCTTCCATGCTAACCAAAAGCCATCTTTTAAGTAGCATATCCACTGAATATTTAGGAGGAGGTAAAGTTGAGCAGTGGAACAGGAAGATTAACTTCTAACGCTCCGTGGCACAGTGTCAGAACTGCCATTGTGATACCGCATACAATTAACTGCAATTTTGAAATAGTATTCTGGAGAATGTTGATTGTATGTGGAATGGCAATGTCATACTGTGATCAGTAAATATGGGCAATCATTGTGTGGATTAAAAATAAAAGTTTGCTTGGGGCAAACTAACGAAGAAAGACCTGCAACGTTCATATTATTATTTCATGTCAGACAGGAGTTGCAAGTGGAAGAGGGAATCAGGGAAATGTGAGGGGATGCAAGGCTGGTGAGCAACCAGGCAGCGTAACCAGTGCTCACTGGCTGTTCAATTAGAGAGTGAGTTAAAGTTCAGAAAAACAGCAACAACAGCAACAATGATTTTCCTTTGCTTTGCAGCAGGCACGATGACCATACAGCATACTGCAAATGCTTAGTGGCTTGCAAAGTGAGCAAAGCAGGAGGCTGCTCGAACCAGCAAGTTGCTGATTGGGAATCATAAAACAAGTCTGAACTAGAAGGCTACAGAGGTATCATTTCATGGGGTTGGTTGGTATCTGCTAGCCTGGAGTGTTTGAAATAAATTCAAGGCAATTCTTGATTGTGGTTTCCTTATCTTGTTCTTTTGTTTAAAAAAAAAAAAAAACCCATGCTTTTCCTCTCTTTGAAATCTACTATAATAATATTAGTCACTTTAAAGTATAGGCTTTTACACATTAAATAGCATGTAGCATAGAACAGCTTGAAGTTCTATGGGAAATGCTGGGTTTGAGGAAATGTTTATGCAGTGTTTTGTTTGGAAAATGTTTTTTTTTTATTACAAACATTTTGCTAAATTATCCCTCCTAGTATTCACAGACTATGTAGCTATTATATTTATATTTCAGAAACTAGTCAGGGAGCTAAGTCCTAGTCAAGTGAACTGAACTTCACATGACTTTAAACTAGCCAATCAAAATAACCTGCTCCGAACCCTACAGCCTCTATTCCTGAAGCCTCATCTCAATGTCCCTAAAAGTCAGCCTTGCATAAAATCTCATTGATTTGGCAACATTTTTTTCCTTGAAAAATTAAATTCTTCCAGAATTATTTACACAGTTCTTTGGAACTACTTTTGGCTACTTAGAAAATCAAAGTACCTCTTGTTTCAATCTCCTATGTTCCCAGGATTGCTTTTTTTTTTCCCCTCTAAAGAGTACAAATCTACACCCCAAATTGTCAGTCTTATAAAACCTCCTGAATCTATGGCCCATTAATATGTTATCTTATTGCTTTTTTCATTAATCTGTTGACAAAATAATAAGTATTCACTATCTTCATTTTGGCACTGTCCGGTAACTTCTTAATTCGTTAACTTTCTGTCCAAGCCAACTACCTGGCATGCTCTCTCTGTCAAATTTACCAGGACTTAAGTCTTCTTCCTAAGTCCAATGGCCACGCCATGACCTTTTCATAAATCATCCTTGGTATAGGTGTGTTCTGTTTGCGGAGTTCTCCCTCTTCGCTCTCCACCCTTCTTTGGCTTGCTTGGTTATGTCGCCGTCCAGACTTTTACCCCTTTCATGGTCGCTCCTGACGTGTCTCTCTCTTGAATGCTGGTGTTCTCAGCATTTAGACTTCTTACTGCCCTTCTCCCGGCAGCTCTGTTTGGCTTAACAGCTACTTTTAAGAGTTTTTTTTTAAATACAAGTCTCTAAATAATTCTTTTCCTTCGTATGGATGGGCGTTTCGCCTGCATGCATGTCTACGCAGCATTTGTGTGCCTTTTGCCCACTGAGGCCAGAAGAGGGTGTCAGATCCCCCTTGAAACTAGAGTCACAGAGAACGGTGCTGTGAACCCAATCCGGGTCCTATGGAAAAGCAGCCAGTGTCTGTAACCTCTGTCCCATCTCTGCAACTCCTACCTACTTTCAGGATTTTAACTACATTCTGTCCAATAGTGCTTTGCTCCCATGAGAATCTCCATCTGTACCTTCTCATCCTGAGTCTACTCTTGACAATTGCCATCCTACAAAAGCCCCTGGCTACATCGAAAAGTCACTTTACTTTTGCCCTGCCCCTTCTACGTCTTCTATATTACTCAAGTGAACTAAATTGTGAATCTGACATCTTTTCTCATCTTCTCTTTGCCCCCCCCCCCGGTCCCCTGGTCCACTGGTAGCTTTTTGTTTTATAAAACATGTCTGTCTGCATACTGGTTGTTATTAAGAAACAACAGTCAGTTACTTTATCCAATCCCCATCATTCTAAAGTGTACGTTTGTACATAAGTTGTATTCCCTTTAGAAAATCAGCTGGACAGTTTCTCCTCAAATAGCTCTCCTTATCAAAATATCAACATTATAGCTACAAATCTGAGGACTTGAAATGCCCCAAACATAAAGAAAAAAGGGCACAAAATCTTGGTCAAGCTTTGGCTGTAGCAGGTGCTCTGGGTCTGTAAGCCTTTAATTTCTCTGCATGCTAATAGTTTCTAGTATTTAGCGATATGAAGTCCTCCACATTCATTTTGCACTGAAGGGAATAACACACAAAAAGAGCCAAGTTCCATGTTTGGTCATTTCTTCTTCTTTTTCTTACGTTTATCCTCACGTGTTCTGAGGCGTGACTGTCATTCTGCATCTGTAAATGGGCTGTAACGTTGCCTTGCGTCTACCAGCATTCACAAGACTGACGTCAAAGTCCTTTTGCATATTATTTACCCATGATGCTGAGTACATCACTGTGTTAGTTGTTGCTCTTGACTGTAATAGACGACATAGATGAAACAACTTTTCAGATGGCAGCATGACACAAGCATGTCAGTACCTTGTGACAAAGCTCACTCACCTTGATGAACCAAGAAGTAGAAAGAGAGCATCAAGAACCTGGGCCAGAATATGACTCATAAAGCTTGGTTCTCTTTGATACACTGCCGCCAGTGAGACCCTGCTTCCTGAGGGTTCCATAAACTCGTTCCCAAACAGAACCATTAGCTAATGACCAAAAATGCTCACACCAGGGGATGAACCTTTCACATCCAAACTATGACAAATGCTCAGCCAGCAGTTTTGAGATTCAACTAGCTTTTTAATAGAATATGCTGCCTGATAACTCAGATCAATATTACAGATCTTAGTGCTGAGGGGAGAGTTGTGGTTATGGTTGGCTTCCAACTGGGGGATGGCTTGGGGAAGGCTGTCGTCAGCGTGCCAGGCCATGCTGTTGGCTCAAGAAGTATCCCTGTTATCTGAACCATTGGAATCTCGACCTATTCTGTCAGTGACTATTCACAAAGTCCAGATATAAATTCATCCAGAAAACAATGGGTGTGCCTCCTTGACCATGAGGCATTGACTACTGTATAGGCTAGCTTCCAGACGCTGGAAAATTCAAAGCATCTGGGATACAATCAGTGTTCCTGCTTTAGAAATACAGCTCTGTCATATGTGGGAGGAAATAACACCGAGAGTGGTTGAGAATATCTGTCAAACACTACAGGAGGCAACCAGGGACAGACAAGAGACTGTGTTATAACTTGAGGAATTCTGTCAATCACCATAGAGAACCACCTGGAAGCAATTTTAATGTAGAAATTTGAGAGTTTCATAACTGGTGAGAATACTGTACTTGTCTACACTTCATAGTTTGACCAACTTTCAACAGAATTGAAATGATGGGAGCTTTAAAACAGTCTAGAAATGTGAACCCATCTGACGACCAGAAGTAGCATGGAGAAGAAAGAAACCCTCACACAGAACAAAGGTTGATGCTCAGTGTGCCACACAGAAGTCTCTCAATAGGTTACGGCGTGCTAGTGCTGAGCAAAGAAAATTCACAATTCTCTTTTACCCTGAAGCCATCTGGGTAGAGTGACAGTCAACTGAGAACCAGTCCTTTATCCTTGATAGGATGTCTGATTTGTTTAGCCCAACATTTGGATTCTGAGATAATTGTAGGTTTCTCAAATCACCACAAGAAGAGGGGATCCAAAAGCAACCTTCATCCTCCTTGCTGATGAGGTGCAACTTGGCAAAGCACCAGCTTCCCCAGACCACAGCAACACTTACAGCCTATGGCCACCAACGGTGCAGCTCTCGGCAGCACGCTGCCAAGAGTCCCCAATTCAGTGGTCACAGCGTCTTCTGTTCTGATTCCTTGTGCAAAGGCATTTTTTTTTTTTTTTTTTTTTACCCAGTTCATCAAACAATGAGGTTCTAATAAAATGCCTGAGTAGGGGAGATTTGGGGTTTTATGGAAATATTTTTATTGGCCAAAATAAATGCATCCATACAGTATTTTTTTTGAGTAGATTATTCTTTATTTAGTTTGCATTTTGCTTATTTTGCTAGGAGCAAGAAAAAAATCTTTTTCTGGCAAAAAAGAGAGAACTATTCAGAAAGAAAACATGGGAGAAAAAGAAACAGTTGCTGGAACATTTTATTCAAACTTCCTCCTGAAACTTTATCTACTAAGTCATTTCAGAAAACATAACACATCATCTGCTACAAAAAAAATTAAAAGTAGAAATTTTTATTATCAGCCTGTAAGTCCTAAGCAATACGTTCTCTTCGAGCTTGTGAGACTAAATTCTACATTGATGTATGCTTTCCTTCCCACAGTCTCCCCGGGTATCTGATTGATGGAGTTATTCCAAGATTTTAGAAATTAGATGACTTCTGGGTCCATCATGGTTTGGTGAGAAATGACATTATTTTTTTCCCATCGGTAAATTAAGATCTAATTCTTCCTGTGAGGTTTTTTTTTTTTTATCAAATACAAATAATTAATTGAATTTCATGGTACCCTAGATGCACCTATGTCTTCCCTATGTTCATTAGTAAGATAGAATGGAAGCAGAGAGGAGGAGAGAAAGTTTGTGTTTGAGCATGTCATTATTTTTATTTGCTTGTTTTACATGTAGGAGTGTTTAGCTTGCATGTGTGTATGTGTACCTGGTATAGGTTTGGTAGCTTTCAAGACATAAAGAGAGTAATGTACCCGCTAAAACTGGAATTGCAGGTGGCTGTGAGCTGCAACGAAGGTGCTGGGAACCACACTTGGTTCTTTTGCAAGAGCTGCCAGTGCTCTTACCTCCTAGTCTGACTTTATAGCCTCCCCACCTTTAAAAGACATTTGTGAATCCTCCTTGCTGGCAGTGGATAGCACTCAGCAGATTCCCCATGGTGATTAATTTCTGTTCCTGTCACTGTTTGAATCAGCAGGTTTCTCACACTTCACTCTGTACCACAATCACTTGAAAAGCCTGTTAAACCCTGCTCCCCATACCTTATCCCCAGGAATTCAGATCCAATAGGTGTGAAGCCAGGCCTTAGAATTTGTGCTTCTAGCCTATGTGATGATGGTGATGCTGTTGATTCAAGGACAAGATTTGTACATATTTCCTCATTCTAACTAATGATATACAAAACTCATCTCTAGCTCCCGCTATAATTAATTAGTATGCTCTTGTGACTATTCTAAGAGTGGAAGTCATATCTGGAGTGAGAACGGCTTTAATAATTCTACCCTCCCGGTAACGGGTTTTCCCCTCCATCTTACTGTTTGCCCACATCACATTCAGACTCCTAAAACAACCTCTCATCTGTACGACCTCATGCCATGAAACTTGTCCTTACACATGAGGAGGCTCGTGCTCTTCCTCTGAGCAGTCCCATGACACCTACAGAACAATAAAAACAAAGTCCCGTGCATGTTCATCAGCTACGAAAGCATATGAGACTCAGAAAATAAGTCATAACAACCCATCTGACAATACACTACACCTTAGTGCATGTGTTTTTACTAACCCAAGAGTCTCTGGGATGGACAGATTATTTCCAAAGTAGAAATGAAGAAATGAAGTTTAGACTTTTTTTTTTTTTGGTGATTTTTCAACAGAACCTATGTAACTTGTTTCTAATCCCAAACACCATGTTCTTTATTGCTATAGAAGCAGGATGGAGAAGCAAACATTTTTTTCCCACTTTGAGAAAACAAAACATTGAAAACCTTGCTACATTTTAGAGATAAGTATCAGCCACTGAAATATATGGAAATGTTATTCCCACATGTTACATTCAAGTAATATTGTGAATGGAGTTCTGTGAAGTTTTGCAGTACCATCTCCAAAACATGATTTGTAAGAAAACAATGCCCTAGATAAGTTATTCAATATATCCAGTAGCTCTGTGTCAAAAGGAATGGACCAGGGGTAGACAGATGGGTCAGAGCGTAGGCAGACAACCTAAATTTGATTCATAGCACTACATGATGGCATAGAACTATAAATATACTGCAAGGAGATCAGATGCCCTCCACTGGCCTCAAGGGACATGAGACATGAACATTGGTGCACAGATAGCATACAATAAAAGTAAAACAACAACAACAGCACCTCAAGTGACATTTATATTATATACACATATATATTATGAGCTATGAGTATATATGTAGGGATGCATACACACACATATACCTTCAGAACTCATAATTTTTATTCATCCTAGGGTTTTGGTTTTGTTTTTGTTTTTAGAAGAATGCTTAAATTGTTTATTTATACAGAGCCTCATGTAGCTAAGGCTGGTCTTAAACTGGCTATGTAGTCAAGGAGGATGCCTTATCAATTCTGATCCTTTTCCCTCTGCCTCCAGAGGGCTGGGATTTTAGGTGTGGGCCACTATTCCAAGTAACATGGTGCTGGCGTTTGAATCCAGGCTTCTGTCCATGCTATGCAGGCACCCCAATATCTGGTTTCAGGCATCGCTCCATCCCTACCTGTTTCAGGTCATGGCTGGCATACTCTGCTCTCTACCCTGAATTTCCTAGCCCAGGGCCAGGATTTCCTCAAAGTTAGGATCCTGCTTCAGTCTGCCTAGCTGTCATGTCAATTGCTTACCTGCTATGGAGGCGTGGCCCTGCGCAGGGCTGTATAAAAGGACAGTCCTACCATGCACCTCTGTCTTACCTTTCCTCTCTCTACCACCCCTCTTCTCTTCTCTCTCTCTCTCTCTCTCTCTCCTTCCTCCCTTTATCTTCCTCTTCCTCTTTCCCTCTCTGGGGTACCGCTCCCCTTTTCCTTCTCTCCCATGCTCATTTAATAAACTCTTCTACAACATAATATCTGGCACCTGGTACCTTATTATTACCTTATGCCTTATCTCTAATTATCCTCTTCCAGAGGCTCTTCACTATGTAATCTGGACAATTTGGTTCCCCCCCTCCTCTCTCTCTCTCTCTCTCTCTCTCTCTCTCTCTCTCTCTCTCTCTCTCTCTCTCTCCCCTGTTTTCTTTTCTCTGTATCCCTCTTCCTCTTCTCCTTCTCACTCTCTGCTCATGCCTCCTCCCCTCCTCCCCCTTTCTCTCTCCCTTCCCCTGCATGGCTGCTGAGAGCTACTCCTAAAAAAACTTGCATTTATATATTATAACTTTGTCTTGCCATTAACTTATTCCATAGTTTCAATCATCTGGTGTCGGGAAAACTTGGTTCAAATCTGGTCATGGAACCAGATGATTGAAACAACTGAATAAACTAATGGAAAGATGGAGTTATAATATTTAAACGCAAGTTCATTGGAAGCAGCTCTCAGCCTCCACACAAGGAGTAGGGGGAAACCAAAATGACCATAATGTCTGGGTTATATAGTGAAGGACATCTGGGAGAGGAGAGTTCAGGGTAGAGGCCAGAATATGCTAGCCACACCCTGCAGCAGGTAGAGACTAAGGGATATCTGAAACCAAACACCTGCTAGGTAAGCTACATCCCCAACCTTACCTCAGATTTTAAGTTTAACTTACATTCAATGTTTTCCTAGACTTCAATGTTGGAGGACCTTTGTTTGCTTGCTTTTTTCCTTGGAAGGGCACCAGGGTACTTATTTTATCTTGTTTCTTCAAGTTTTACTGTTTCTTCAAGTTTATTATGTAATTAATTAATTTAGGCATATTGATGTCTGATTCATTATATTTTAATGGGGAAAAAAGCACATTTCAAAGCAAGTCAGTTCATTGGTAAAATTACATGTGCGCTGCAATGTAATTTAATAACAAAGGACTATTATAAACTTCTTCTGTAGAAGGACTGGGCAACATAGCTACTGCTAAGGGCAGGACTTCCTGTCGCCCCTGAGTGCTTTCACGTTTATGAAGATGAATAATCAAAGCCATTTGAAATGTGCTTAATTCTGCGTCTTTATGGTCATGAAATTTCCTTAAAATAACATATTTATATTTGTGTCGATAGAAATTAATTTAATCTTTGTAAAGGTGCTTGAAGGAGAGTGTTGAGAGTTGTTTTCAAGCTGTCTCGCTCTTTAGAATAGCCCACTTTGTCCTGAGCCCAGGAGAGAAAAACAGCCTGGAATTTGTTCTGCTTTGCACCTTACAGAGCTGACTCTGAGATCAAAGAGATTCTTGTGTGAGAAAGAGGGCTGAGGACAGCAGGGTGACACAGCTGACGCCAAGACAGGCAGGCTGATTTGGAGATTAACTTGCAAGTCACCCAAATATCATTAACTAATTTACAGGAACAGGAATCACAGTATTGCAGCATTCTGAAGACCAAGGGTACCTTAGAGAAAGCCCACCCTCACATTTTTATTTAACAACCAATTTAACCAAAAGAGAAAGAGCACACAGAATTGTAAACTGAATTGCAAATAGATGATATATCTGTATATATGTATCTGTATATATGTATAGATAGATATATAGATAGATAGATAGATAAAATTCATTAGCATTGTTACAAATAACCAACTATCATTACCCCAACTCTTATTAGTGCAGATCTTTGTCAGAATAAACTGAAGTGACAGAGTAGCCAGTAAACAGCCAACTATGATAAAGGTTTCAGAGCTCTAAAAGTCAAGAGTCAACTCCAAAGCAGTAAATGAGGCTTATTATTAGATTTGTTTTATTTGTTTTCCCTGCATATGCAAGAATGAACTAGAGGAAAAGCCACTGAAAATACATGAAAACCATTTGATGAACAACAATTTTTATTAAAGTATGTCAGCTCTCCATGGCAACTTCCCAATCAGATTCAGCCAAAGGAATACAGAAAAGACAACTTGAGGTGGGGGGGCCTAGGGGAAGAGCCATCAAAATGGGATCTTTGCTGAGAAATCAGCAGCAAGCAGCAGGCATCTACAAAGAGAAGTTTGTTGAGTCTACACCTTGACCCATAATATGAGTGAGACCCAGCTGACCTCAGGACTGTTAGGATTCTGATTCAGTCTGCCTACTTGTAATGTCACTGAGGCATGGCCCTGCCCAGACCTTATAAAAGACAGACCCTTCACATGACTCTCTCTCTCTACCTCTCCTTTCTACCTCTCTATCTCTTCCCTCCTCCCTACCTCTCTCTCTCTCTCTCTCTCTCTCTCTCTCTCTCTCTCTCTCTCTCTCTCTCTCTCTCTCTCTCTCATTCTCTCTCTCTCCCTCCCTCCCTCCCACCCTCCACATGTGTCTCCAGAGACAGTCTCTGTATGCCCCTATTAAACCTCTTAAGTAGATCTGTTGCGTGGTGTGATTCCATCCCTCTGTACAGCTCCGTCTGCCGTTTACTTCTAACCTCCGCTGCACACTTTTAACATGGATCATTTGGAGTTTCAGCATTGACTTATGAAGCTGATACTGATTAGAAAAAAAGATCCCATCTAAGAAAATCTACCATAAGACTTATGTCTCCAAATTGGGATATATCTAGTAATAGAGTAAAAGCTGTGAGTGAAGACAGGAGAGACAGAGACACAGACAAAATGCCCATATAATCAACTCAGACATCCACACAAGGAAACATACTCTCCTATTTATTGACACAGTGAGTAACTATTTGCCTTCTCTGCCAGTTGATGCAGGTACTAGAACATATAGGTCCCTGTTTGTTTATAAGGCTGGCAATGATTTCCTCGTAACCACGGGAGACGATCAAAGTGGACTTCAGATGTTAACAGAAAGCCTGTGTGTCTCTGCTGTGGGAGGTGTGGATGGCTCAAAAACTAAGAGCCACAGCATTCCCTGTGTGATCAGACCCTGTCAGTGTGTTTGCTCGGAGCAGGTTTAACAATGTTAGTAGCTACCGTAAGAAGTCAGTAGCCTGGAATTGTTTTCTTTGAGGCTATCAGATACATTTACAATGGCACACACACACACACACACACACACACACACACACACACACACACACACACCAGAATTCGAGAGGACGAAATGATAATAAAGTTAGCGAGCAGGTGCTTTGCTGTGCGTTCTCCTTGTACTTGTCTTTATTTCCTTGACATCCATACTGTCACATCTACAGTAATTGCACACTGTCCCACATGCTTAGAATACTCTTTCTCCTCTCGACAATGGACTCTTGTTTACTTCCTGAAGACTCAGACCATATTAATATTAGAGAAAACTAGATAGAGCACATTAAAAACTGCTGTTTGCATTGCTGAACTCACCCTGTCCTCTTGTCACTCTGTATCAATGTGTTTAGATGTCCCTGTAATGTACTACAAAGTAATGACCAGTTGTATCGCTACCCCAGTCCTCCAATGAAAAGTGATAGTTGTATTCATTGCACAATGACTAGTCGGCTACATACAATACTTTCCAAGCTGCTCGATTAAGCACTTGGGGTGATAAAAGCAGGATGGGATCACATTTGCTTGTGTACCCCAGAAGCAACACCCTACTATCAAACTTTATTATTTTCTCTGCCTACTTGTGAGTAAAATACAGTGCCTTGTTTTCACTTTAGATTGTATTTTTTTTAAGATATGTGTAAAATTAACTATATTTTTTTAAGGAATGTCTTTCATTTTTTTAAGCTTTTTCAAAACCTTTTTAAGTTCACACAAAACAGGAATATAAGGACATTTTTCACAATAATTTAATTTAGTCACGATGTGCTTCCTTTTCTCTCTCCCTCTTCCCTCCCTTCCTCTCTCTCTCTCTCTCTCTCTCTCTCTCTCTCTCTCTCTCTCTCTCTCTCTCTCTCTTTCTTTCTCTCTCTCTCTCTCACCCTCTCTCTACTCATCATTGAATCTTTTATGTTATTCCTGTTAGGCTTCCTCTCACCAGGCCACCTGCTCCCTGTCTTAGCCCCTCCCAACCTGTGTACTCATCCTCTTGCAAGAACATTTGTCTTCCTCTTTATTCAAGAACATCTGTCTTCCTCTTTACTCAGGCTTCTAGTCGTGGGGACAGTGGTCCAGACCTAGCCACTGCAGATCGTCTGACCCTTAGCTGAGACCTGCCCATTCTGAGAGTGTCCCACATCACCTCTCAGTCTTAGGCTTGGCAAAGAGGCTGCACTCCCTGGCTCTGAGCTCTGAAATGCAAGAAATGTCTGGTACATGAGCTCTGGATGGAGATATTTCTGTAGTGTTTCAATATGTGCCAACCACCTCTCTCTTCATCACTCATCTTGCCTTCTCGTGGCTGCTGTTGTTAGCTGTATAAATCAATCTTGATGAGTCACATTTTAACTACTGAGATAATGAAGAGGAAAGAAACACTGGGGGAAAACATGTTCCTGATGTAGTTTCTGAAATTCTGATTAAATGAAAAAAAATACTATGCTTGTTTTTCTACCAAGTGACACTTTATATGATATGGAGTCATAACTTATCAAATACAGGCATGGAATTTAATTTTTAAACTTCCTTCAAAGTGATCTTTACTGGTTAATAAAAGTGATGATCAAAACTGAATGAACCTACCTCAATCCTCATTGCTCTTCTCTTTTGCCCTCATTATGATCATCTTGGTTTCATCTGAGGATTAACCATGTGTATTCTAATATATGGCACATATATTAGAATATATATGGTACACAAATCATCCCTGAATAATCTTTAACAAGGATATGCTTTGGAAACATAGCCAGATGTCCAGAGTGCAAGAGATACACAAACACACACTCCAGGGGCACACGGAAATATCCACTTGTAAATCCCAGCCTGTCTACACTGATGCCCCAATACACTGGTTTATGATAAAAGTAATGAGTGGGGATTTTGAGGAAAAGTATATGGTAGAGAAAACAACACAGAAACTTACATCCTTTGGAAGCTGGACATTGCACAGAGTTTGAGATCTGTCTGACCACCAGCTGTTTGCATGTGGTCTGGACATTTTCTTAATGTCATCCTGTATTTAAGTGCATATAGGTTCAGCCAGAAAAGACAAAGATGAACATCAAAGTTGTTGCAATGCCAGAAGAAAATTATAGGGTGTTTCCATGTTTAAAAGATCACTAGTTTTCACTATTGGTTTGGAGTGATTTATCCATAAATAAAACCCTTAGAGACCTCTGACCAAAAACATACACTGTGCTTACAAAAAGTACAAGTTCTGTGTCTGTCATGAAAGATCAAATGTATGCAGTTAAGAAAATCTGACTTAGAGGAAGAGAAGACATGGGAGTAGCTTTGAATACACACTGTCAACCTATTCTAGAATTCTTTCTCTAATGCTGGCTTGTATCAACAACACACATACACACACACACACACACACACACACACACACACACACACACACACACACACAAGCACACATTCACATAAACAAGCACCCCAAATAGGAAAGCCTTTTAATAACTAATTTTATTTAAGAATTTCTAGATATAACAATGACTTTAGATTATGGACTCTTTACTACAGGTAAGACGTCATGTTAACAATTTTACCTGGATCATTTTTCTACATCTCTCACACTCTCCACAGGATTGGTGTGTGGCCATGATAAATAGCACTTCAAAAATATGTAACAGCACAAGAGTTTATTTCTAGCCTTTTATAGTTATATCAGATCCAGTAATGGGTAAACTTTTGGGGGATAAAGCTCTACACAAGCACTGGGTTCTTCCAACAGAGAACAGCTAAAGCCTGCACAGCAAAACTCAGATTCTTTGGACTAAATGCTGTTCACAACCCCTTGTCTATAGTTATACAACTGTATGGAATTGACTCCAATATAATGGGATACCAAATGAGACACCCGGGCTCATGAATTGAACTATTAGATTTTGCCTTTTCTGTCGGGAGATAGTCATTGCTAGACTAGCTAGACCACATTCTATAAGCCATATGTGTGTGTGTGTATGTGTGTGTGTGTATGTGTGTGTGTGTGTGTGTGTGTGTATGTGTGTATGTGTATGTGTGTGTGTGTGTGTGTGTGTGTGTGTGTATACATACATATATTCACTACAGCAGTTCTTATTCTCTACAGAAATTTGACTAAGACAGGAATTTGGTGGCTACTATCTGCTCCATGGTCTATGGAATGACTACCATCTCCACGTCACAGGAAAAGAAACAGAAGCATTTTAACAGTGCCTTAGTCAAGATGCAGATCTTAAATTTAAACCTAGACTCAAGCCAATTGCTCATACATGGAATACGCCATTCTTCTCATGGCGTATGAACTCTAAATGAGGAGCAGATGGCTAATAAGCTGAAGGCAGGTGCAACATGGCTTTTTAATGAAGAGACTGATGATCTCTGAACTCTAAAGACTATAAGTGAAAGAATCTCACACTTGTTATCTCTGTAGTCTCAAGCATGAGGCTTGAAGTAAATCCTGTTAGCAGATGTGTCTTGATAGACTGAAACAACCATCAGACTTCATGAATATTTTCCCTTTTGGTTAGTTGTGTTTTCACTCTGGGACAATGGCAGCAAAGATAAAACTCAAATAAAGGCAAAGACCTCTCAAGAAACAACCTGCGTGTTCAACTTGCAAAGAAAAAGGCACTTCACAATTATTGGAAACTGACACCAACCATGTAGTATCAGAAAGGAGACAGCTGTACTCAGTCATATTGACTTTATGTATGGCTACTGTATACTTTTTAACACTTTTTTCCAGGACAACTACCATTTTGCACAGATCCTCACCAGATATCTTCCTCTGCCTTCAAATAACTTTACATCTTCTGTCTTGTTTTGCATTTATGTCCCCCCATCCTTTAATGTCCCTTGATGTGTTACTTGTTGCCTTTTAAAACAATGTCCAATCTTGGGGTACGCCAATATGCTCAATATGATGGGGGAAGTCCATCACAGTAAATGGCTGCTCAGGGGAGGGGTGTCATTTCTTCAGTGGTGTAGACAGTGGTAAGTTATTCATGCTCCAGGAAATAATCTCCTTTCCAATGTGATACAAGCAACTCATTTAAACTCAGAGGTCACACACAAAAAAAGAACACATGAAGAAAGGGAAGACCAAGCGCTTCAGTGGGAAAGAGGAGGGTATGAGAGAGAGAGGAGTGCACATTGTATACTTGCATGAAACTGTCAAGGAACTTAGAAACAATGCTGATGTCATTTTCATACACGTTATTGTTGTCTTTTTAAAAGTTGTTCTGCAGTTCTCAGTTGTGCACGCATTTTCATTTCACATATTTACCTGATCATGTTTTCGCCCAGCACCCTCAATCTTAGTGGCAACACATACTTTAGCGACACTTGTTGATGTGCCAGCAGACAATGGTAACATTTCTATGCCCATAGTTCCAAGTGAGGTTCATTAAACATGTTTTTTTTTTTCATTTCCTAGAGTGGAGATAGTGTTTTACTTCTTCTGTCCTTTTGAAGACATAACAAATTTCCCATTGTTAAGCATATAACAGTATAATAAGATATCACACATTTTCTACCTTGAAGAATATAATACCTCTATTGCTCTGCTCATTGTAAGTTTTTTTCCACCGTGCCTGTGTAAGATTTCTGTATAATTATATGTTAACAAAAAATGTCCATTAGTTTTTCAACTATAAGCCTTCATGAGAACTTTCATAACAATTCTGTTATCAGCAGGGAAAAAAAATCAAGGAATCAACTCTACTTGAGTTTAAGCAGTTTTATTATTATTTTCATAGTCTTTGTCATAGTTTGTCTCTCTGTTACAATGTTGAAACACTGACTTGGGGTGGGGGGGGATACTTTAGTTGGCTTACAAGTTATAGTCAACTATTACGTGGAAAGCCAAGACAGGATCTGCAGCAGAGACCACAGAGGCTTATGACTTACTGGCTTGCTCCTCAGGATCACTCAGCTTCCTTCCTTATGCAACAGAGGTCCACTTGCCCACTGGTAGCACAGCTCACAATGAAGTGGGCCCGTCTACATGAATCATTAGCCAATAAAATGCCACATGCACATACCCACAGGCCAATCAGATGCAGACAAGCTCTCAACTGAAATGAGTCCCAAGTGTGACTAAATTTGTGTCAAAATTGACAAAACCCAACCAGCATGATCATGAATGGTTAAAATGGAAGATAGAATGCTGTCCTAATGAAATTATAGCTGATAAGCATGCGAACCAGAGCCTTTAAAACCCAAATTTAGTTTGGATTGTGAGAGGTTCCTAACACTTCCCACTTCTCATCCACATAGAATTTCACCAAGTGCAGCTATTGATATCTGTAATGCTCTACAGATATCCCTCTTCCATGTTTCTTGTATCACCTGCCACTGTTTCTACTCTATCCCCTCCTTCTTGGGGCATGGTACAGTCATGTTCTCACTACCTTAAAGATGGTATGGCCATCTGACTTGTTTCAACCAATGGAAAATAAGAAAAAGCAGTGTACATCACAACCAAGTAGAAACTTTGGGAAAGAGGTTTAATATGCTTGCATCTTCTTTTCTTTAAAAATTGTCAGGCTAACTGCCAAACACCTTAGCATTGCCATAATAATGGCTGTCATAATTTTTTTTTTTTTTTTTTTGGTCAAACTGTTAACAAATGTTAGTCACAGACCTATTGGGCCCAGGCACTATGTTGGAAACTAGAACTATATTTCAGAAAATTATCAACAAATTGTAGATTTTCATAGACCTTAATGTCTGGTTAGGAGGAAAGGACATAAAACAAAGCTGACTGAATTATGGAAAAATCCTAAGTCACAAGGTCAAGTGATTAAAGAACAAAGCAACCTGAGGTACCTACATTCTCAGTCGTAGAGCCAAGAGATAGTTCTCTGAACTGATAACCTTTATGTCTCTGTGTACAATAAAAGAAGTTTATTAAAGTAAGAACTGATGTCATCTAAGGAAGGGGACTCAGAATGGCTGGTGGCACCATAGAGAGAAACTTACTCTGTTATAAGAGCAAGGATCAGTGTAACAAGAGGACAAAAGTATATGGTGTCAAAATGTAGGCCGACAAAGCCATACAACACCTCCAATGAAGATTAGCTTTTATTCAAGTAGCAATAGGAAACCATTTTGAATGACTTACATGGGGGAACAGAATGACTATGTCTATTTACATTAGAATTAATATGTACTTATCAAATGTCTATATGTGCCAGGTACTGTTTTAGGCACTGGAGTTACTGCTGTGAACAAAATAAGCAGCAATATCTAAAAGCACATAAAACTAACTCTAGTGTTTTGTTTTGTTTTGTTTTGCTTTGCTTTTCTTTGTTTTGTTTTGTTGAATGTTATAAATGAGTTGGGTTATAGAAGGTTTGGAGAAGACAAAGTTATAAGAAAACAACAGAAGCAAGTGTCCAGCAGACAGGGGAGAAACGCTGAACCATGGTTGAAAGACATAACTCATTGAACACAGAAAACCCTAATTTGTGCCTACCTAGAGCTTTTCATGCCTCTAGATTATTGATCATGATATTAGAAGGTACTCTGCACACTACTAAAGGAGAAAGGTCAACACCAATCCAGCTACAAACCTTCAACCTGCAAGTTATGCTGGTGTAATAGTGGCACAAAATGTGTGGGAGTAACCAATTAGTATCTGATTTAAGTTAAGTCACACTCCATGGTATGGAATCCATACCCAATGCTGCTTGAGTGGCCAAGAATCTGAGACTACACAGGCCAAGTACCTAGGGGAAAATCAAATAATACTGTTCTGTTAAGTGAATGTGGCAATGATATGACTCCTCATGACATTCTGCTATCCACATTGATCAGTACCTTGCTCATCCATCATCAGTGAAGCTTTCTCCTGAAGCAGCCAGAAACAGATAAGAGACCCACAGCAAGACAATATGCAGGGAGTGAGAGACCTCGGAACACTCAGCCCTACGTGGATGTCCCCATCAAATCCTTCTTCGTGGGCCTCAGTGATGTCTGTGGAAGAGGAAGTGTAAAGAGTGTAAGAGCCAGAGGGGATTAAGGATACCAAAAAATCAAAGCCTTCTAGATATAACTAGGCTGGTGCACATATTAACTCTTGGGATTATGACAGTGTACACAGGGCATTCAGGGGTCTGTACTAAATAAAATTCTAGAGCTAAAATGGACACATGCCTCTATCCTTAATCCAGAGGCTATCTCTGATATAGCCACTTGCAAATGAAAATTAGACTTTCTTCAATAAAGTTTCACAATTCATAAGGGCAAAGGTTTCATACTTTGATAATAGCCATAGATGCATCCCTAATCATTAAATCATTTCACCATATCCATATAGTAATAGAGAGACTTGGTGCTTTTGTCTGTCTTTATCTCTACTCCAAAATTTAAAGAAATATTTTTTTGTTTACTGAACTTACTCTAGTCCAGGCACGCTTTCTCTCTCTCTCTCTCTCTCTCTCTCTCTCTCTCTCTCTCTCTCTCTCTCTCTCTCTCTCTCTCTCTCTCTCTCCCCCCCCCTCTCTCTCTCTCTCTCCCCCCCCCTCTCTCTCTCTCTCTCTCTCTGCACACACACACACAGATATACAGATAGACAGACAAACATAAAGACAGACAGAGAGAAAGACTGAGACAAAGAAAGACAGGCAGAGACAGAGAGACTAGAGGGTAAGCAGAGGTAGTTCTTGCTCTCAATGAGCTAATAACTTTCAGGACAGAAATACAAATGGGCCAATCCACAATTCTGCAATGGAATATGGCTTCACTAAAAGAGGAGACCATGTAGGCTGAATGGGAACACCAAGAAGGGCCACTCAGATAAGTTTTGTGACTAAGAAAGAAGTCTAGAGAACATTCTGGCTTGAAGAGGTAAAATTTCATTAGTGACTCTTCTCAGAAGAAAGCCTAGGTTGGATAAAAACATGAGTAAAGCAACAAGGTATATCTGAGAAGTGATAATCAAGTAATGTGTCCACCACAGTAGATCAGGTTAGAAGTCATACATGGAAACTTCTGAGTATTTAAAAAGACTATTCTGCAAGTTACATAGAGCAGTAAAGAAATAAGCAGGATTATTTCTTTAAAGAAACTTTAATGTTTTTATAAAAATATGCTGCTGCCCTGAGAACAGCTCAGAAGATCTGAGTTCAGCTCGTAGCACCCATATCAGGTTACAACAACTGTAAGTCAAGCACCGGGTCATCTAACACCTTCTTCTGCACTCACATCTACACCTTCACCTGCACTTTTTTGTTTTGTTTTTTTTTTAATTAATTCATTCATAATACATCCCAATAGTTATCCCATCCCTTGTATCCTCCCCTTCTTCCCTCTCTCCTGCTTCCCCTCTGCTCCCCTCCCCTATGACTGTGACTGACAGAGACCTCCTCCCCCTGTATATGTTCATGGAGTATCAAGTCTCTTCTTGGTAGCCTGCTATCCTTCCTCTGAGTGCCACCAGGGCCCCCTCAAGGGGACGTGGTCAAATATGAGGCACCAGAGTTCATGACCTTCACGTACACTTAGACAGGTATACACATTTGCATAAATAAAAATAAACCTAAGATTAAAAATTTTAATATAATGGCTATTCCAAAAACTGCAGAAACACTAACTAGGTAACTACTGCATGGATCGATGGAGGTACCCATATTCTCAATGGTAGAGCCAGAACATAATTCTCTGAGGAAATAATATTTTAGCTGGCACCTGATAGAAAAGCATCTCGCTCCCATCAGGTGGGAACTAACTGGGATGGGGGGCCTAAACCAGCCATGATAAACCAAAGAAGCTAAAAGAATAGTTCTTGAGAAGGATGGGAGAATTCCTGAAAGAGAAGGGCTCAAAATGACTCTATGTGTTCATTGTACTGGCTGGCGTTTGCATTCATGAATACAGAATGCATAGAAAGACCAAGTCTGGAAGTTAGAAAGGAAAAGAAATTTGATGTGGTCCTACTGGGTCTCAGAGACTTGACTCACTGAATGAGCATGTATAGGACATCCGGTTCTGGTTCAGGAAAGACGTCTAGACTGAAATTAACTGCTACCATACACAAAATAACAGACGCCAAGGGCCAATATACCTCCACTCTGGTGTGAAGAATGTGCTGAGTGCAAAGAATGGATGTATTAAGAGTGTTTTGGGGAGACATATTGAGTAATTAGCAACAAAGGGACTGAAGAGTATACTTGAGGGCAACTGAAATGACACAATTATGATGGGAGAGCTTTAGTGTGCCTCATTAATGCATCACAAAGTAGATAGATAGAACACAAATTTATCTCTCTGTACAACTCGTCAACACAAGATTTCACACATCTACACACTGCATATGGATAACTTCCAAGACTTTATACGTATAGTCACTATTTCCTAAATCTATGTATGCATTACAGTTATCTCCTCAAGTTATCTATATATTAGTTGCAAAATATCTAAAAAGCAGTGTATCTTAGAAGCATAGCCTGACAGGCCATGCTGCCTCTGTTTGATCTCTACCTTTCGCTTAAGATCATGTAGAACCAAGATGAGTTCCTTAGCCTTTCTGTGCCTTGGTCTTCATTTGTTTAGGTTGTTGATAACTTCGTTATGGGGCTGTAATAAGGATGAACTAAGTTAGTACATGGACAGTGACTAAAACAGTGCATATCATACAGTGGGCCTACCGTAGTTACATATAAAATGAAGTGTTCCAACTTTAAATCACCCTGTCACTATATTTTTTTAAATAGGTGGTTCTTGCCAGCTTGGGACTATTCAGCTTTAAGCCTGTGTGTCCTCCATTAGAATGCAAACTCTAGGGGCTAGGGGCACGCCCACCTGGTCAGCCACTCCTTTGGTATCATCTAGAGAGCTTTGAATACTGGTATTTATTAAATTCATGAATATCTCATAATTGTTCCTTATTTTCCTTATTGTTAGCATCTCAGCTATTGAACTGCACATATTCTACTATTGTGTCATTCACTCTGATATATGTACATGTGTGTGTATGTGTGTATATATGTGTGTGTGTGTGTGTGTGTATGTGTGTATATATGTGTGTGTGTGTGTGTGTGTGTGTGTGTGTGTGTATAGTCTCCAGTCTAATCCAGATTCCTCTGTCTCTTAGTTGTCTAGTAAAAAGCCTGCTACCTCACCTCCAGGTGTCTGTCCTCCATCTTTATCTCACTTCTCATTCCCCCCACATACTCGGGGTCACACCACCCAACTTTCCACCTGCTCCTCCACTCGCACAAACATATGGTGGGCACAGCACATGCTCAAGCTCATGCTACCCAGGCTCCTATACCAAACATGCTCTATGGGCACACTACCCAGCATCGTCCCCCAGCCCTCGACACACACACACACCCCACACTCCATGGACACACTACCCAGGCTCCTATTCACCTCATGCCCTCCCCGCCACACTCACTCCAGGAACACAGTCATTAGACTAACTTCCTTAAAGCGGTCCAGATTCAAATACAAGGTTGCTATTCTAGAATTCATTTTGAAGGCACTAGACTACTTTCCCATTTTTGACCACTAACTTGAGTAAATAGAGAAATAAATGAATAACAAATTTTTTACTATATTTGGTATCAAAAGTCAAACGTAAGATCTATATTTTAAGCATAAGTATTATCGCGTCTCATGAAAGTGATTCATGTGAATTAGGGTGACTTGGGAATGATTAAAATTAAAAAAGAATCATTCTGGGTAGGTCTTGAAAGATGGATATAATTCAAAGAAGCACAATGGCAAGAGAAAGGTATTCTGGGAAGAGCAAAGGGAGGACACATGTGGAAATGCCAAGGTGTGTGCACAGGGAGAGCAGATCCGTGGTGACTGAGGGGACAGGCAAGAAAGCATGAGGCATGACCTAAAACCCACTCATAAAGGTGACTGAGGAGCCCGAGCTACGTATCAAAGCTTGCTTAATGTCAATGTCAAGGATGAGGAGAAGTCAAGGTGGTTGTGCATGAGATGGGGGAGTTGAGAGAAAGCTGTTTGGGGTAACAAAAGAGGAAGATAAATAGAATCAAGATGGTCACACTCCAGAGAGTGTAGCCAGGCCCCACACAGCTATCTGAGAGAAAAGGGCTTGAGACTCAGTGAATGTTAGACTGAAAGAAGAGTTCTGGTAACTTTTAAGAATGGAGCATTGTTATAGTATGAAAATATATGAAATCTGTCAGAAAAAAAAAGTTTGATAGAAAATTGCAAAACGGAAAAAAGAAGAAGAAGCTGTTCATACTGAGGTTTTAAAAGAACAACAACAACAAAAAAAAATCACCATAGAAAACAAGATGGAAAACCAACAGAGGGCAGTTTCATCTCTTTTAATAAACAAAGAACTTGAGAGGCTGATAAGCCAGAATTATTGGGTAGAAGTGGAAGAGAAAAGCACTGGAGAGTCGCAGACTGAGAGTCTGTCAGCAAGCTTGCGCTCCGTCTCTCCGTAAGTAACTCTCAGCATCTAGAAAGGGCCAGACCTGGCACTGAATACTAGAACTAAACAGGGAACAAAACAAGTGAAAACTTGAATTTCAGATATCCTTAGATGAGGAAACAGACAAGTCATTAGACACAACACAGTGTGATAAGCTTAAGGCAGGACATGAGATCCCACAGAAAAGATGGGAATTATCAGTGACATCTATTGGTGTGTGTGTGTGTGTGTGTATGTGTGTGTGTTGATGGTGTTGCTGTTGCTGCTGCTGTTATTGTTTTGTTCTCTAGAGAAACTGGTGGCAGATTTGTAGGTTAAATTGGAGTCATTTGAGTGAGCTGTTAGCACAGGAGGGACAAAGGGTAATCCAGGAAGAGGGAAGTGTGTTCAAAGCCTACAGGGCATATAAGCAGAGAAGGACAGGAAAGGAATAAAGGTTATACTGTGCAGAGCCTGCTGAACTGGGAGAAGGGTTGTCAGTTGTCCTATCAGATGCTCAGTGAGGAGCCACAAAGAGACAAGATCATCAGACTTATTCCTCTGGATTTAGTATGGCAAAAAACTTGCAGAGAATTTGGGAGCCAGAGAAGGAAAAGCAACTGGGTGAGGGTAAAAACTTGGTTTGGAGTATAGATAGAAGTGTAGAGTTTAGGCATGGGTTGGACATTCCCTTTGTATCTTTTCAGTGTGCTCTATCTCTATCCTTGCGTGTCTTGTAGGCAGGGTGAGCGTTGGATCAAAGTTTTTGTTGGTCAGTTAGTGTTCTCCTGACTCCATTAGGAATCTTGTCTAGTTAGAGGGTGTCCTCTTCCATCTTCATGACTCCTGCTACTAGAAGTCTCAGCTATAGTTCCCCTCATATCCTCCCAGAGGCCTATTCTGACTTAGGTCTCCAGCTTGTCACAGAGAAGCACCCCCTGACACTATTAACAATACTCTACTATGCTTGCAGACAGGAGCCTATCAGAGTTGTCACAGCAGTGGTTCCAAACAGAAGCTGAGACTCATAGCTCAACACTGGGTGGAGCACAGGGAGTCTAGTGGAAAAGTGGGAGGAAGGATAAAAGGACTTAGAAGTGACAGGAGATCCAAAAGAAGACCAACAGAGCCAATTAACCAAGGCCCAGAGGGGTCTGTGGACTCTGAAACACCAACCAAGGACTATGTACTGGACCTAGGCCTCCTACACAGATGTAGCCTATGGGCACTTCAAGCTTCATGTGGGTCCACTAGTAAGTGGAGAGGGGACTGTCACTGACATGGACTCTGTTGCATGCTTTTCGATCATTTTCCACTGGCAGGACTACCTTGTCAAGCCACAGGAGAAGAGGACGCACTCAGTCCTGATTCAACTTGATGTGATGGGATAAGTGGGTGGAGGTGGGTGTTCCTAGGAATAAGGGAGGGGGGTTGGAGAGGGAGGGTGGGACTGGGAGGGTGGAACTGAGAGGACAGAAGGGAGAAGGCTACGACATGGACATAAAGTGAATAAATTAATTAATTTAAAAAAGAAGTGTGCAATCTAAAGACTAAAGACTTAAAATGGTGTTGTGAAGGGACCATCCTGTCATCAGCAAAGATGAGCATGCAGTTTGCTTGCTCTGATGCATGAGGCTACTACCATGTTAGGTAACCTGAGCTCATAGAGTTATGAAGTATTACAAGATTTCATCCAGTAATCATGAATGAACTAGGGCAATTAAGATCTTGAGCATACCCTAGGGCTGGGAATTAGTGTGACATTCAGAGTGGAAGATTATAAACTTTTATAGATAAATAATTACACTGGAGTTCCCCATGTTTGGCTTTCTACATCCAAAGACGGATTGACTAATACTCTTTTCCTAGACTAAAGTCAGAAGTCAATTGAAGGGGAAGAAGAGTGGATGAGTTGAGAGATGAGAGAGATGGGTCAGTGGTTAAGGGTACATAGAGCTCTTGTTTAGTTTAGTTTAGTTCCCAGTGTAAGAGTATGCCTTCTGCCTTCTGTGAGTATGCATGCTTGTGTGCAAATCCCCATATATACACACAATCATTCAAACAATTAGAATAGTTTTTAAAAGAATGGCTGAGTTGTGCTACCAAGAGAAAAGAGTCAGAAAGTCAGGAAGGAATAGGGATGAACAACCAGGAGAAAAGCATTGACTATCCATCACAGGTGGCTTACCTTAGTCTTGAGTCCATAGACAATCTCAAATAAAGAGTGACGTCATTATAAATATTATGTAAATATCATGATTCTGTCTGGTCACTTTGCCTGCCTTCTTGACAGATTTTTATGCAGGGCAGTGGTAGTGGCACACAGTAAATGTGCCAAGTGGATGATTGAATTTATCGGTAACACTTAACACACATATCCAGGAAAAGGGGGAAAATCTCCAAAGACCAAGGAGCAGAAAATCTTGCTTTAGTTTTATTTTTGAAAGATAGTACTGATGACTTTGATGAGAAGTAAAGGTATAGTAGGGGGAATGGATCCAAAAGGGCACATAATATTGAGTCAATGGTGCATAGACTAAGCTACATAGGTCAAAGCTCACAGTTTCATGGCACAGCATGGTATTTAGCACATCTACCTGGCAGGCACAGGGAAACTAGACCATCCTGCTTTTCTATATGGTGTGTGTCAGTACAGAAGTTGGCTTTGAGCCTCAGCCTTGTTTTACTTTAGCACACAGGGGCTGGTAGAAGACTCTTGCCCACACAGAGTAAAAAAAAAAAAAAACAAAACAAAACAAAACAAACAAACAAACAAACAAAAAAAACCCTGCAACTATTCCAATAGTAGCTAAATGTTAGGACTTATAAACTAATAGAAAGCTACATTTCTTTAACACACTACATGTCACAATAGAATTCCTTTCTGCAGACTCTTTTGGCCATTGGAAAAGAGCTATCTACAAGGAGGGCAAAGGTATCATATGGATAGGTCACTGGTGTTCATAGATCTTGTAGGATATACTCTTGGTCACTTCATTAGAAGCAAAGCTAGCAATAGAACGCTATATGCCTATTCCAAACTGGAATTCCTTACAGCACCCCACACAGCAAGCCTAAACCACAGTTGAGTCACATTTGAGAGCATAGCTATGGCCCATGGAGTACAAACTTTCAGTCTGGTGGTTTAAGTAGCACAGATCTTCAGCCCAGTGACCCAGTGATGAGTTTCAGAGTATTGTGGAATGTTGGGTCTGAATTCTCAGGCCAATGCTGTGCTTTTCCAGCACAGTGGGTACCAACATGCCTTAGTCTGCACTTTGTTCGAGGAAAGTAATTGCACGGAGGCATCTTCTACCCGCTTGCTTTTGTGGCACCAGCCCCGGATGAGCTCATGGAAGGCACAAGCTCACCACTTCTTTGAAAAGCACAACGGACTTCCAGAAATCTTATAAAATAAAAATAAGTTGACTTCTCTCTTATTCAGCCACAAATCTCAGAAATATAACATGATATGACTTTCTGACGAAAATACAGCTTTATCCTGTACAGTGCCAGTGGTTGTACATTTGCTAGCTGTGAGGCTGACTATGCTATTTACCTCTCTGGATCTCAGTTTCCTTATAAATCAAAGGAAACTAAAGACCCCCTGCTAAATTAAGTGGGTGTTTTACATATCAAGATGTGATCGACATATATTTTAAAGTTTGAATACTGCAAATATAAAAAAAAACAAAGATAAATAATAATAGCAAATAAGACTGGGGGGAGATAGCAGGAATACATTTAAGGTTGTCGTTTTCATATCTTCCCCCCCCCCCTTTCACTCTGAGGTTTCTTGAGTTCTTATTCATTTACTCAAGAAAGCTTAATTTAGCTTTGGTTTGATTCAGACTCTTCAGGATTGGTTAAGGGAGACCTCGGTGCCTCTTAAATGCCACCTTCTATTTCCTGGGCAAGAGTGCCTGGGCTGGCAGAATCCCACAGCCCAGCAGGGCAACAGTGGTTATGGGAGGAGCTGCAGAGGGGGTGCTGTTTCAGCTCCTGAAATTAGTGCCTAGAGAGCTGGAAATTCCAGTAGTCTCTGATCAGATGGTCCGGAACTGGAAATAACAGGAGTGAGAAGTTCATGAAAGAGAAGGTTGCAACCCCAGGGGGAATTTGTACAGGAGCCTACCGCTGTGCCAAGCCATAGGAAGGAATCATTCTTCTCTGGTCTGCCTGGTTCTCTGCCTCCACCTCTGGCTTCTCTTGGCTGTTGATACTAACTAAATATCACATAGAACCTGTGTCTAGACTGTATGAAACAGCAGCATCCCTGCCCCACCCTTAGCAGTGTCTTCAACACTGCAATTTCCTCTTCCTCAATTTCTCTTTCTGTCCCTGTGCGCCTCCTGAATACTATTCGTCTACCTCAGCACATACTTCAGAATTTTACTGTGCCTCTTGAGAGATCAGACAGGGAGTGAACCGCCAACAGAATGCATACGTGAAATTTTAGCTTGCACACTGTCAGAGGAGGGCGTATAATTTCGTATGGCAAAGAGGCCAGGTAGAGACAACAAGCCTCATTTTTGTTTTTGTTTTTTGGTTTGGTTTGCTTTTGTTCAAGACTGAGTTTCTCTGTGCAGTCCTGGCAGTTCTGGAACCCGCTCTGTAGACGAGGCTGGGCTTGAACTCAGAGATCCTCTTACCTCTGCCTCCAGAGTGCTGGGATTAAAGGTGCATGCCACTGACAACGGGCTTCTTAAAGTCTCTCTGAGACTTCTTTCCACATGCCAGCATATCACAAGGATTCATTCAGTGACCGACTGTGTTACTTAAGAGTATAATCTTCAAACAAAAGGGGACGGGTTATACGCCACATGTCAGAAACAAAGTCAGTTTTTAGGATCTCTAAATATTCAACATTAGCACATAACCACATCTAGATGCAAAGGGGGAGCTAGGGATTTCTGAAAGTAAGGCAAGGAGTTAGGAAAAACATGACAGACACTGGTAGTTAGATTCCTTTGCCTCTTAATTGATAGGGAAGAGGAAGACCTGAGTTATCTACATCACGATAAAGGGTAGAGGAGAATAGCAACCAGGCTTAGTGGTTTGAGAAGGAAACATCTGTTAATATCAGTTAACTGACATTCTTAAATAGAAGAACAGAGAGACAGGGAGAGTCTCCTCAGTCTCCAAGCTATTGCCTATACACCCAGGAAATAGGTCATATTGACATGGCAACAGAAAGATAGTTATATCTTCAAGACTCCCAGTCACATATGGCACAGTCTAGCCATGTCCACTTTCTTCTACCCTGGCCTGCTGATGAACACTGGGCGCCTAGATATTTGCAAACGCAGCCTCTTTGTTTTTTCTGGGATGCCTTCTTTTCTCTAATGTGTTGGATACCCCTACCCATTCCACTAACCTAATTCAAGTGTTATTTGCCGTTTATCAGGACTGTTTTCAATAGAAACTCCAAAGTAGAATTGTCAACTATTTATGAGGACATGAAATTCCACAACATTTTTTTTCTTTTTCTTTTAGAAGATAAATTACATTCTACTGTATTATAGTATACATGTGATGGCTATTTCTACCCTCTTCCTGCGTGAACCCAGAACTTAAAACATTTCATTGGAGCAAAAGTCATGCCTCATTTTTATGTCCATTGCACAGGTCTGACACATTGTAAATGTCCAGTAGATAGTGAAGGATGAGCTGAGTGGAGTCACCAATAAAATCAGGGACATTAGGACAACGTTCCTTGCAAAGGAAGAGCCCCAATCTAGTTGTGAATTATGAAGTAACATCAAAGAGGTCAGTAAGCTGGGTGTTTGTGGTGTTAAATCTTGATGATTGTTGTATTAAACATAATGGAGAAAAAAAAAAAAAACTTCCTTTAATTATCTAGATCTTAGGAAACTCAAGGCAAGGAAGCCATTCCTGAAAACACTTCTATGTGAAGCCTTCTTTAAGAGGTTCCCTGTCTGAAATCACATAAGGGCTAACTGACTTAGTGGATTCTGGAGTAATGCAAACCTTCAGTTTCAGGAAAGGAACACTTAAAAAGAAAACAAGCAGCCCCGTACGTGAGGCAATGATGAGTACCTCACACACAGAAAAAGAATGGTAATCTCTAGTTTTCTGCCTTTAAAGAAGGCTTGCGTGTGCTTCCTCCCTGCTTAATTAATGTAATGATATGAGGAGCTACCACTGACATCCCGGAGTTAAGGTAGGGAGCCAGTCTCGGGGGCTGGGAAAAGCTTGCTTGGTCCTTCATTGGTCCTGGTAACAAGGTTGTCCTTTAGCATGCTCATTCACATGACCACACACATACACACACACACACACATTGAAGTTGAGTCTGAAGACGCCATTTCACAAGAGATGAAAGTTAAAATTTGACACAGAGGAAAAAAAAAAAATCCTAAACCAGCCATGTCTGGGCAGGACTGCTGAGGCCGACTCACCATGTGTTTATGAGCCCAGAGGATAATGACTTACGCATGTCTGGAGAAGGCAGAAGTGGGTTTATTTTTCTTTGCAGTCATCTCTATGTATTTTTGAGGTGTGGGAATTTGTGAACCTTAGCACAGAGGAGGAAGAAAAGAAGAAAGAAAAGAAGGACGAGAAAGAAGATGTGGTGGGAGGGAAAACTGGGGGTGGGGGTGGGGAGGAGAAGAGAGAGGAGAGGAGAGTTGTTTATGGGGTCATATTTTGAAGATTACTTCATTTAACATAATGAACTTTCTATAGATGTCTACATCTAAAAAAAGATTTTAAAAACCCAAGGGAATAAAGAAGGGAATCTATAATAACCTCAGAGGTGTGAGATGTGAGGGGCTTAAGGGCAAGGCTTCAAGAGGCCCCGCCATCCCCTGAGCAACACTATCTTTACTGGCTTCCCAGCTTAGCCATTCTTACAAGCACCAAAGGAGAAATCCAGAGCAAGGGCTTTAGATTCAGAAACCCTCTCCGGAAGCCACAGCCGCAAAGACTGCTGGGTCATGGGAGGACAGGAGGTAGAGCAGGTTTGACAGGATGAGCATTGTGACTCTGGTAGACCTAATGTACTCTGTAAAACTGCAAGCCTCCAGGGGAGGCAGCACAAAAGGGCATTGATGCATTCCTGGCACTGTCTAAATGAGAGAAAGTTGCACCAGCGGCCAGTAGGCAGGGAAAGCTCTGGGGTAGAGGGCATCCTTTAGAGCCAGAAGGTAAGAAAATGGGAGGAGGCAGGAACATTTTACTTCTGAGTGCCATGCACACAGTCCCTGGAGCTCATCCTCATATACTTGGGAACCTGGTCAAGATTAAGAAGAAGGAAAGACACATGCATAGTGGCAGCAGAGCCCTTGGGAAAGACAGCATGTGGCTAGAGTGAGACAGAAAAAATTACTTGAGACATTATACTCCATCTGACATCCAAGCTCATTTGGGCTGCTGAGTCTGACTTTGGCATCGACTACGTCTTCTAATCCAAAATAGGCAAGAGTGGACCAGGCTGCCACAAAGAACATGCTTTCTCTGATTGTTTGTTTGCTTTCTAATGGATGGAAAGAGAGAAAATAAAGTCCCAATCTTTCTGCATCACCAAAATTCTGTTATTAATGAACAAGGGCCTGAAAGGCACGGAGCTCATTAGTGGCTTCTGTGGAGAAGTCTGGGGTGCTGGATGGGAGAAGGAAATGGAAAAGCTGCCAGTTAACAGCAGGGTCATCTAAATCATCACACTTAGGAGGACTGGAAAAAACAAGACAGCATTTTACCCTCTGCAGGGAAACAACAGTGAAAGAAAGCCTTTCTTGAGAATATATGTGGAATGTCTTAAGTCAGGCTGCTGAATAAACAGCTGCTGTTGATGCAGCAGGGAAGATAAACAGACCTTCGTAATGGTCAGGAGGACAGGGACATGAGCTCTGGGGTAGAGAGCATTTGGAATTCTAAGTCACCCAGACAAACACACTCCTGGTAGAGTCATGATGAACCCATGGCCCTCAGTCTGTGGCAAATAGTAGGCTCAACCTTTTACAACAACAGTGCCTCGCATATCAAAAATGTGAGGGTCTCAGGATGGCACTCAGTTAATATAGTTCTTGCTTAACATGAGCAAAGCCCTGTATCCAATCTCCAGCATCAAACAAACTGGACATGGTGGTGTAACACTGTAATGCCAGCGAGTATTAGAGAGGTGCAGGCAGAAGGGTAAGTTCAAGGTCATCCTCAATAGATATAGTGGGTTTCTCATCAGTTTGGCCTACAAGAGACTGTGTTTCAGAACAACTAGAAATGCTGTGTTTCTAGATAGCAGTAGAAGAGATTCTATCGTTTGTACAAGGGCCTGCTCCTCTGTAGGGGGGCACAAAAGTCCTCCACCTTTCAAAGAATGCCCCATGCATTTGAATAGACAAGGTCAAAGTGTGTGTGTGTGTGTGTGTGTGTGTGTGTGTGTGAGAGAGAGAGAGAGAGAGAGAGAGAGAGAGAGAGAGAGAGAGAGAGACAGAGACAGAGACAGAGACAGAGATAGAGAGACAGAGACACAGAGAGAGACAGAGACAGAGAGATAGAGACAGAGAGAGGAGAGAGAAAGAAAGAGAAAGACTATAGTTTCAAATGTGGCAGGAAGGCCGAAGGTCCAAATGGTGATAAATGTGGGGGGGGGGGGTTAAAGGTAAGGCAAGCTGCCAGTGTGTGGGGTATAGGTTAATTAGACATGAAGTACACTTGAGCTGAACAGAGTTCAGAAGGCCATGCTGTCAAGATTCTGAAAAAAAGACGAAGAACTTGAAGGCAGGGGCTTGTCTGTGATAGCACAGTGACTAATGGTTCCTCAGAGGGACTTAGTACTTGGAATCTGTCCACCCCCCCCCCCATGTTATTGGCAAGTTATTTAACCTTTCTGCACTCAGTCAGATCGTGAAAAGGAGAGAATGGTGAGGCTCAGCACAAACTCTCAGGAGAATTCAACCATGAGCTTCTTTCTTTCGCTCCCATCTGTCACTATCCTTCCTACCATATGACCTCAAGCTGCTCACATACAGACACTATATGTGGTTATACATATATACATAATTAAAGTAGTTTATGTTTTAATAACAAAGATCTACAGACAAATATTTTCATAGCTTCAACTCTATCATAGTTTTTCTTTTAATTTTATTGAGAATTTCTGACATGCATATAATGCATTCTGATCAAATTTACCTCACTTCTCTCCCATCCAATTTATAAACAGATTTTTTAAATCATATAATTCATTTTTCAATTCTTCCTTATGTTTTTAAAAAGATTTATTGTATTATTGTATGTGTGTGCATGTGTGTGTGGGGGGGGATGTGCACACACACATGTGTGTGCATCTCTGTGTGGGTATGTGCACAAGTGCAGGTGCATGGGAGATGAGGGGCCTTGGATATCCCACAACTGGAGTTAACAGAGGATTGCATTTTATAATGGATATGGAAATTGAAGTCAAATGTGAGTCCACTATAAGAGCAGAATACACTCCTAAGCATAGCCATTTCTTAGCCTCTAAATTATTGTTTTTTTAATTCACAGTTTTCAAGTTTTACTAGATCATTGTTATTAGTTCCTACCAATTATACAGAAAGACTCTTAAACACTTGACTGGTCTCTTGAAGTAGGCTTCAAAATGTCTCTTACTCTTTTGTTGTTTTAGGGATCTGCAGTGTGTGTTAACGATTCAACGAGGCAAGCTATGAGGTAGAGTCATTAACTGTCCTGCCCAGAGTGACTGGAAGCTGAACTTCCTGCTCAGGTTTTCCTTATGGACACGAGAAAGCATTAAAATCAACCCTGTGGCTTTCATTACTCTTCGCCACCATCAAGCTTCCCTTTACTTACTGAACCACAGAAATCAGGGAGGCCCCAGTGTTAACTGTGAAGGCAACTTAAAAGAGGACATTGAGTTCTCTGTCCCTTCTCATGTACAGCTCCCTGCCACTATAGCACCACAGCACATTGCAAGCATTGCCTGTCACTTTTTGCTCAGCAAGATGTAAGTCCAGGCATGTCCATTCTGTGAACTAAAGTAGATGTGCCTGGCGCAATCCGACCTGTGAAGGAAGACAGCCCACCTACACAGCCATCCTCCACAGAGAAGCCGCTGTTTTGTCCTCACTCTGTGGCTATAGTGTCATATTTTGGGAGGATGGACTAAAACGTCTGTTGTTTGGAATGATCAACAACACAATGTGGAAGAAGAAGAAGAAGAAGAAGAAGAAGAAGAAGAAGAAGAAGAAGAAGAAGAAGAAGAAGAAGAAGAAGAAGAAGAAGAAGAAGAAGAAGAAGAGAAGAAGAAGAAGAAGAAGAAGAAGAAGAAGAAGAAGAAGAAGAAGAAGAAGAAAGGGAGGAGGAAGAGAAGGAGGAGGAGGAAGAGGAGGAAGAAGAAGAGGAGGAAAGGTGCAAACAGTTGAGGCTTAACCTGCCGCTGTCTATGTTTCCATGGAAATGTTCTCAGCATAGGAATCCCAGACCCCAGTAACAGGACGACAGGATGCAGGGTGGGAGCAGAGCTGGGTGATGGTGCCTCCAGACTAGTTAATGGGAAGATTATGCCTTGTATCCAACTTAGCGAGTCAGGGAATCCAAAGGGCTTGCCGATGAAGTGCTGATGAAGTACTCGGCTACAGATCATCATTTACCGCCTTTGATTCACTAAAGTATAAATAATCAAAATGATACATAAATTTAATTGCCGGTGTCATGTAGTTATTTTTGAGGAACAGCCACAAATCTGAGATCTAGTATTTAACAAACAGCTCAGGCTGCCTTCTCAGACTAAACACATAGTGTGTTTTTCAGGCTGTAATTTTATAAAAACAAAATGTCTTTAGAGAGAGGACAAGCTAGTACTGTTGCTTTAAAAGTCACTTTAAGAAAAGTTTCCTTACCCAGCTGGAACAAGACAGAGACAATCCAGACTGGCTCTGATCTGCCCCAGCATGCCATATTATGATCAGCATTCCATTGTCCTCTTACAGGAACTTGTACCTTCTACTCAGCGGCTCTGAGACTTAGAAAAAAAAAATGCTGCTTTGCTGCCCTGACTGCAGAAGTTTGTAAATTTCTAGGCCTGGAACCCTTTATACTCTATCAAATTATCCAAACACTAAAGGTCAAAGGTCATTTTTTTGCACTGTCTATTGATGTTTACTGTATCAGAACTTATGTATAACCATACGAAAATAAAACAAAATTTAGGAAGCAAGGATTATTTCACATATTTACATATGCCTGGGGTGTCTGGATTAATAAGCAGGGTTGGATTCTCTGGTCCACATTTCCCCCATCCTACTTGGATGTGTTGTATTTTCTACTTGATGCAAATAAGTGCCTACCCATCCTCACACAGACAGGGAAGGAGCAAAGGGGAAATATTTCAATGTATTTCTCAGAGAATCACGGATGATGTCTTACCATTCTACCAGAGCCCAGCAAGTGGTCCTCTCTAGTTATAATGAGGGATTTGAATTACCTCTAATGAAAGTCTTGTACCCATATCCTAAAATCCACTGGTCTATCATGCATTTTAAGTAAATCTTTTGCCCACTAGTGATTTTAATGGCTATACACTTGTCATTTATACTTGTTCTCTTATAATATTCAAAGGTTCATAAATATCTGAGCCTACAGCATCACTGCAGAGTCTTTAGATATAAGGATCTTTTGCACTTATAGTGATGGGTACAAGTTTTCAAGGTGTATGGTCCTCTATTTAAATGTTCGTTTTGACACTGATAACTATGGTCAGTTATTTCCTTTGCAAGATTGGTTCACCTTTCATTTTTTTTTGAGGAAACCTGTAACAAAGTATTAATGCCATGGTTTGATAACCAGGCAGTTTTTCAGATAAAAAATGTAATTCTATGAAAAAATAAAGCTAGTTAGATCACAATCTAAATACCCACAGAAGAACTCCCATGGACATAACCCCACATCTTAGTATGGCACAAGAGAGATGTGTGTATTCCCCACAAGAAGCATCAAAGACACAAACACTCAAGGATGAGTATTAGCTATTCTATTTTGTTTATGTATTTTATTATGCTGAATAGCAAAGTACAGATTGGAGTTACTGCCTTAACTCAGGCCATGATACTAGTAGTTTTCAACCATGTAGCTTTTGCTTTCCCAGAAGAAATTGCAGTAGTGTGGAAATTAAGTTATGTCTATGGCTAGAGCTTGAAATCACCAAGGAAAGATGTCAGAGAACCACAGAGGGCCAAGAACAGTCTGAAACTTCTTCTTCTAGAATATTTCCACAAATTTTGGAAGCTAAAATATCTTGAAAATTAAGTATATTGAGCAATAATATCTAAATTTGTACCAGCAACTAAAAGCTTTTTATCACTGTTTTGTAGCACTAACATGTACGACAAAACATTTTAGTCGATGGTAGACCACATGCAACTTAGTCATCTCTGAAGCTCATACTAGTGGTTAAAAACTGTTATTGCTCAGTGACATCACAGCCATCACACTGTCTTAATGTGATGTAGTCCACACAAGCTCATGATGCTAGTGCAGGCAAGCCTACCGCATTGCCAGACGTGTAAAACACATCACTCACAGTTATTCATAATATACAGTGGGTAGTAATAATAAGTGGCCATGTTTATGGTCTGTACACTTGCTGTAATATTACTTTTATTGTTAATCCTACTTATTTTTAATAAAAGCTAATAATAAGCTAAATTTTACTAGGAGCAGCCTCATGACTCCCTTGTGAACTGTATCCCTACATGTATTTCTTGACATCAAGAAGTCACGGGAACGGCAACAAACACAGGACCTACACAAGTTCGAGCCAAATGGGGTCCCAGAGCTGAAAGGGGAAAATGAACCCCAAGCTCCCATCCCTAACATAGAAACTATCTTCAATTAACAACCACTTGCAAAGGAAAAATAAGCTTTCTCCCATGGGGTCTGTCGGTTAGGATTTTTATTGTTATGAAGAGACATCATGACCGTAGCAAATTTTAGAAAGGAAAACATTGAATTGGGGCTGGATTACAGCTCAGAGGTCTAGTCTATTATTAGCATCATGGAAGAAGCATTGCAGCACACAGGCAAACATGATGCTGGAGAGGTAACTGAGAGTTCTGCATCCAAATCACACTGGACCTGACTTGAGAACTTGAACTCTCAAAGCCCACCCCTAGTGACACACTTCCTCCAACAAGGCCATGCCTCCTAATCATAGCGTCACTCTCTATGAGTTAGGGGGTGGTGGTAGAGGGATGGCATTTTCATTCAAACCACCACACTTAAAGGTAATCCCCTAAGCCCAACAGGAAATAAATTCAATGCCATTTGGGGACATTTTTTTCATCTCATATTGCTTTACTTGAGTATTTTTTTTAAACTTACCAGTCTTTTACTTGTATATGGTTTTGGATTTTGTGGTTTTATAGGTCTTGTTTGGTGGTGGTGGTGGTGGTGGTGGTAGGGATATGTGTGTTTCTTATGCTTTTTCCCTTGTTTTTATTTTTATTATATTTTGTTGTTGTTGCTTTTGCCTGTTTGTTTTAGAGAGAGAAAGAGAGAGACAGAGAGAGAGAGAGACAGAGAGAGAGAGACAGAGAGAGAAAGAGACAGAGAGACAGAGAGACAGAGGACACAGACTTGGATGGGTGGGGAAATGGGGTGGATCTGGGTTGAGATAGGCAAGGGGAAACCATGATCATAATATATTGTATTAAAAAAATATTTTCAAACCAAGTAGGCTGACTGTGGACCTTCTCCACATTCACTTCCCTTAGACCCAGTCCTCAGGGTTGTTCGTAATGCTGCAATAAAACGCCAGCTGCAGCCTCCCTTCCTCCTTGTCCACTATCTCTTATGTATCCCACAGATCATCCTCCCTGTCCCCACCCCCAGCCCCTGCCTTCAACATCAGCAAGTATTCCCATAAACATGCCAGCCAATTAGGTCAGAAAAAAAGAAAGGCCTCACAGTTTCTGAAAATCTAGAAAGGAAACCAAGACCAAGGAACAAAACACCCACTCAACAAGGACAAAGTCAGAAATCAGCACCTAGATATATAAATAGCCCCAAATCAAAATGCCTAGATTCCAGCATAAGCACACACTCAATAATAGCCAGAGCAACATCCCTCTAACAGAGTCCAGCTGTCCTACCACAGCAGGCCCTGAATATTCCACCATAGCTGAAGTATAAGAAAAAGACCATAAAAGCAAGTCTATGAAGATGATAGAGGTCTTTAAAGATGAGATGAACAAATACCTTAAAGAAATCCTAGGAAACACAAACAAATGATTAGAGGAAATGAATAAATTTGTTTGTAAAAAGTCAAGAAAATAAAAAGAATTCAAAGAAATGAGTAAAATTGTTAAAGATCTGAAAATGGGAAATACAATCAATTTTTAAAAACAAATTGAAGGAATTCTGAAAATAAAAAAATTAGGAATGCTAACAGGAACTACAGAGGCAGGCTTCACCAACAGAATATAAGAGACTGAATAAAGAATCTCAGGCACTGAAAACATGAAGAAATGGGTATGCTGAAAAAGATAATGTTTAGTCTGAAAAAATTCCTAACACAAGGTATCCTGGAAATGGGAAATGATTGAAGACCAAATCTAAGAAAATTGGAACAGAGAAAGGAGAAGAATCCCAGACCAAAGGCCCAGAGAATATTTTAAACAAAATTATAGAAGAAAAAAATTCTAACCTAAAGAACGAGATTTCTATAAAGATACAAGAAGCATACAGAACACTGAATTGGCCAGAAAAGAGAGTTCCCTCACCACATAATAATCAAAGCACCAAATACACAGAACAACAACAACAAAAAGAAAGAATATTAAAAGGCTGTAAGAAAAAAAACCAAGTAACGTAAAAAGGCAGACCTATTAGAATTATACCTGACTTCTCAACGGAAACTCTAAAAGCCTGAAAGGCCTGGACAGGTGTGCTGCATACTCTAAGAGACCACAGATGTCAGCCCAAGTTACTATACCTAGCAAGTTTTTCAACAACTATAGATGGAGGAAAATATTCTATACTAAAGTCAAATTTAAACAGTACCTATCTACACAAACTATGCCCCCACACACACACAGAAGGTGCTATAAGGAAAACTCCAACACAATAAAGTTAGCTACACCCATAAAAACATGGAAAATGAATAATATCACACCAGCAAACCCAAAGAAAAGACACATACACCACCAACACCACCATCACCACCACCACCATCAAAAGAACAAGAATTAACAATGACCAGTCATTAATATCTCTCAATATCAATGGTCTCAATTCCCTAGTAAAAGGACACAGACTAACAGAATGCATGCAAAAACAGGATCCATCCTTCTGCTGCATACAAGAAACATACCTCAACATCAAGGATAGACATTTCCTCAGGGTAACGGGTTGGAAAAAGATGCTCCAAGCAAATAAAGCCAAAGGGACGGTAGGATAGCCATTTTAATATCTAATAAAATCAACTTCAAACCAAAATGAATCTAAAGAGATAGAGAGGGACACTACATGCTCACCAAAGGAAAAAAATCCAGCAAGATGGCATTTCAATTCTTAACATCGATGCCCCAAACAGAAGGGCGCTCACTTCACTAATGCAGCGTACATCACATATTGATCCTCACTCATTGATAACAGGTGATTTTAATACCCCAATATCACCACCACATATAATTCAGATAAAAGCTAAACAGAGGAACTGTTTCTAGCAGATGTCTTCAACCAAATGAACCTAACAGATATGTACAGAACGTTTCACTCAAACACAAAAGAATATACTTTCTCAGCACCTCACAGAACTAACTCTGAAATTGAACACAAAGCAAGTCTCAAGAGATAGAAGAAAATTGAAATAACTCCTTGTGTTTTGATGACCACAGATTAAAGCTGAATATCAATAACAACAGAAATTTTACAAACTCATGGAAACTGAAAACACTCTCTGACGAATGAAAAATAGGTCAAGACAGAAATAAAAAGAGAAATTAGAGTTTTGTTAATTCAATGAAAATGAATACACAACATACCCAAACTTATAAGATACAATTTAAAAAAAAAAGGTGTTAAGAGGAACGGTCATAGCACCAAGTGCCTATATTAAAATAATTGGAGAGCTTTCATATTAGCAACTTAATAGCACACCCAAAAGCTCTAGAACAAAAAGATTTGCAGATTATATGATAGAATATATAAATGACCCTAAAAATCCAACTGGGAATTCTGACAGCTGATAAACAATTTCAGCAAAGGGATTGGATACAGGATTAACTCAAAAAAGCATTATTCCTCCTATGTGCAAATGGCAGCTCAGAAATAAATCAGGGAAACAACACCCTTCACAGCAGCCTCAGATAATTAAGATAACTTGGTGTAACTCTAACCATGCAAGTGAAAGACCTGTATGAAGAAAACTTCAATCTCTGAATAAAGAAAGTGAGGAAGATATCAGAAGACAGAAAGGTCATCCATGCTTAAGGATTAGGAGGATTAGCATAATAAAAATAATCATCCTGGGGAAATCCAAGAATGCTGGGCTTGACCACCCACAGAATCTGAGCAGCAGAGATTGCAGGGCAACTGACAGGCTATGTTATGGACCCCAAATTGCAGCATCCATATTTCCCAGGTGAGAGGAGAGCCCACAAGGAGGGAAATGAACAAGTCCAACCTCAGGTCACCCGGCTAATACTGGGAAAAGTGCCCGGTTCACTCCAGAGCTTGGTCTTAACCTCTAGCCACCCACCATTACCCGGTAACCTTGCAGTTACTGGTGTGTGTGGCTCCAACCTCAGGCCTCCTGATGCCCAGGATCAATGGAAAACAGCCCCAGACACCTCTAAAGAGCTCAACCAGTCTACCTACAGAGACAGGTCAGACCTTGGAACTCACAGATTTTCCAACGTGGCTGCGCAGCCGTCACGGTGTCTGAGCACTGGTTTGGGCAGCTGGAGCTCATAAACCTCAGGGCAAGAAAGCCAGTAGTAGGGTAGCTGACTCCAGGACTTCCTCTGGTGAGAAAAGGGCCCCCAGGCTGCAGAGGAGGCCAGCAGCTCCTGAGAATCATACATCTTAGGAGAGCAGTGAGCAATTCCCTGAGAACCATGTGCCAGTCGAAGAACATACCCACCAACCTAAGAAAGAATCCTGCAGGAATATCCAACTTCCTACCCAGGGCTCTATCCACACCCCCAAGAACTCCAGTGGGCAACAGGAACTAACAGCCAATGCTAAGACAACCAGATGGCTAAAGGCCAGTATAAAAACACAATCAACAAAAGCCAGAGCAGTATGGGATCTCAGGAACTCAGTTATCCATCAGCAAGCAGCCCTGGATACCAGAACACAATTGAAACACAAGAAAATAACATTAAATTTATGCTAATGAAGATGATAATGGCTTTTAAAGATGAAAACCTTAAAGAAATACAGGAAGACACAGTCTAACAGATTGAGGCCTTAAAAGAGGAAATTTTTTTAAAAACCACTCAAAAAATTACAGGAAAGTACAAACAGCTGAAGGAAATCAACAAAATGGTTAAAATCTGAAGATGGAAATTAAAACAATAAAGAAAGCACAAACTGAGGAAATCCTGGAGATGGAGAACTTAGGGAAGAAAACAAGAACCACAAAGTTAAGCATCATCAACAGAATACAAGAGATGGAGGAAAAAATCTCTGGTGTAGAAGATACAATGGAAGAAATTGATGCATCTGCCAGAGAAAATATTAAATCTAAAAAAATCCCCGACACAAAACATCTTAGAAACCAAGGGCAGCATGAAGAGACAAAACCTAAGACTAATAGGAATAGAAGAAAGAGAAGATTCCCTGTTCCAAAGCCCAGAACATCTTTTCAACAAAATCATAAAAGAAAATTTCCTCAATCTAATGAATGAAATGCCTATAAGCATACAAGAGACCTACAGAACACAAATAGATTAGAGTAGAAAAGAAAATCCTTCTGCCACATAATAACCAAAACACTAAAGGTACTGAACAAAGAAAAAATATTAAAAGCTTCAAAAGAAAAAGCCCAAGTAGCATATAATGGAAAACCTGTCAGAATCATACCTGACTTCTCAGCAGAGACCGTTAAAGCCAGAAGGGACTGGATCTTACAAACACTAAAAGACCACAGATGCCAATCCAGAATACTATACCCAACAAAAGTTTTGATCTCCACAGATGGAGTACACAAGATATTCAATGACAGAACCAAATTCAAAAAGTATCTATTCACAAACCGAGTTGTACAGAAGATACTACAAGGAAAGATCCCATATGAAGAGGTTAACTACACTAAAAAAAAACCCCACAGGATATAAATAACTTACTACAGCAAAACCAAAAGCAGACAAGCACATAAACACACTAACACAACCAACATCAAAATAAAAGGAATTGAAATTCCCTGGTCAAGTCCAAATGAATCAAGGATCTTAACATGAAACCAGAAACACCAAATCTACTAGATGAGAAAGTGGGGAAAAGCCTTGAATTCATTGGCTCCGGGAACAATGTCCTGGACAGAACACCAACAGTTCAGGCTCTAAGATCAACAATTAATAAATGAGACCTCCTGAAAATGAAAACATTCTGTAATGCGAAGAACACTGGCAATAGAATGAAATGATAGTCTACCAATTGGGAAAAGCTCTTCACCAACCCCACATCCAACAGACAGTTAATGTCATATATATCAAGATTCTTCACCATACAACAAGGACACTTGCTTAACTATGTTCATGGTGGCTCTATTCATTATAGAGCCAGAAACTAGAAACAACCCAGATGTCCCTTAACAGAAGAAAGGATAAAGAAACTGTGGTACCTCTACACAATGAAATACTATTTAGCTATTAAAAATAAGGATACCATGAACTTTTCAGGCAAATGGATGGAGCTGGAAAAGATTATCCTGAGTGAGTGCCAGAAAGACATGCATGGTACATACTCAATTATCAGCAGATATTAGCTATACAATACAGGATAGTCATACTACAATCCACAGACCTAAAGAAGCTAAGTAACAAGGAGAACCCTAGCGAAGACACTTATTTCTAATTCATAAGGGCAAATAAAATAGACACTGGAAGTAGTTGAAGAGAGAAAACAGGACAAGAGCCTACCATGAATGTCCTCTGAAAGACTCGACCCAGCAGGGGATTGAGGCAGAAGCTGAGTCCCACAGTCATATTTTGGGCAGAATGTAGGGAGTCTTATGAAAGAGTGGGAGGATAGAAAGAACCGGAGGGTACATAAGCTCCACAAGAAGACCAACAGAGGCAATAAATCTGGGCCCAGAGGGGCCTGTGACAACCAATGTACCAACCAGGGAAAAGCATAGAGAGGACCTAGGAGCCTGCTCAGATGTAGCCAATAGGTATCTCAGTCTCCATGTGGGTCCCCTAGTAAGAGGAGCAGGGGCTGTCTCTGCCATGGCCTCTGATGTCTGGTTATTGATCACTTCCCCTTGGCAGGGTTCCTTGCCAAGCCACAGAGGAAGAGGATTCAGGCAGGTGTGATGAGACTGGGATCAATTGGTAGGAGAGGAGGGCTCCCCTTCTCTAAGGATTATGGCTGGGACAAAGAGGAAGATGGAGGGTGGGATGGGGAGTAAATGAGGGACAGGGCTATAATCAGGATGTAAGTTGAATAAATTAAAAATTTTTTTAATTAAAATATAGTTTTTAAAAATGTCATCCTACCAACAGCAATCTACAGATTCAATGCAATCCCCGTCAAAATTCCAACACAATGTTCACAAACTTTGACAGGACAATTCTAAACTTCATATGGGAAAAAAAAAAAAGCCCAAATAGCTAAAAAATAATCCTGAACAATAGAAGAACTTCTGGAGGTATCACAGTCCTTGATTCCAAGTTGTACTACAGAGGCATAACCATAAAAACTCCATTGGAATAAAAACAGGTTGATTGATGGAATTAAATCGAAGACCCAGTGTGGGAAAGATTAAGCTATGTCACAGGTGGAAGCAGTCTTGGCTTTACCCTTGGGGCACCCCATGAATACCTTGTGACAGACTGAGTGGAGCCATCCTGGGCCTGGAATTCAGGAAGCAAACCTTGGAACCCCACCTGGACTACTGTTTTTCCAATGGACCTCAAGGGGAGAAGGAGACTGCCCTTCCCATGTGACTCAGGCAGGTGGGGAGGAGAGAACAACAGGTTCAGCCTGGGCTTGAGCACATGTGGAGCAGCGAACAGGCTGGACCAGCACTCCAGCCAGAGAGACGCCTAAGGACCCGTCCCATGGAACGGATACCAGAAGGTTCACTCTTTTGTCCCTTTAACCTTTTTCCTTCTTGTGTAAGCTAGTTGGGTTGTATAATAAAGTTTAATTATTAAGAAACAGAGCCAACAACCCAGAAGTAAATCCACACACACATGGACCCCTGACTTTTGATAAAGACACCAGAAATGCACAAGGGAACAAAGAAATCATCTTCAATAAATGCTGCTGGCCAAACTGGATATCTGCCTGTAGAAGAATGCAAACTGATCCATGCATATTATTCCACATAAAAATCAAGTGCAAGTGAATCAAGTTCCTCAACATGAAACAAGACACATTGACAAAAGAGAGCCACAACAGGATAGAAGAAAAGGTGGGGAATAACTTTGAATGCATTGTCACAGGAGACAATGTTCTGAACAAAACAACAATAGAACAGGCGCTAAAGTCAACAATTACTAAAATGGGACTTCATGAAACTGAAAAGCTTCTGTAAAGCAAAGGAAACTGTCAATCAGAAAAAGAGCCTACAGAATAGGAAAAGATGTTTACCAACTGCGCATGTGATAGACATATAATAGCCAAAATATATAAAGAACTCAAGAAACTAGATATCAAAAAACTCAAATAATTGAATTAAAAATGGGATATAAATCTAAACAGAATTCTCAATAGAGACAACTCAAATGGCTGAGAAATAGTTAAAGAAATGTTCAAAGTCCTTAAGCATCAGGGAAATGTAAAACAAAACTACTTTGAGATTCCATCTTACACCTGTCAGAATGGCTAAGATCAATAACACAAGTGACAGCTCGTGCTGACAAGGATGTGGAATAAGAGGAACATTTCTCCTTTGCTGCTGGGAGTGCAAATGTGTACAACCACTTTGGAAATCAATATGGTGGTTCCTCAGAAAGTTGTGAATCTATCACAAGACCCAGCTATACCACTCTTGGGCACGTACCCAAAAGATGCTCCATCCTACCACAAGACACTTATTTAACCACATTCCTTGCAGCATTATTCATAATTGTCAGACACTGGAGACAGCCTATATGTCCCCCAACTGAAAATGGGTAAAGGACATGTGGTATATTTACACAATGGAGCAATACTCAATTTCATCATGAATTTGCAGGCAAATAGACGGGGGAAAAAAGAGCATCCTCACTGAGGTAACTAAGGACCAGAAAGATAAATATGGGATGTAGTTACTTGTAAGTGGATATTAGCTGTTAAGGAAATAATTATCAAGCTACTATCCACAGACCCAAGGAGATTAGGTAAAAGGAAGAGCTTTAAGGGGATGCACGGGTCTCGCTGGACAGGGGAAATAGAACAGATTTTGTAAGTGGTCTGATGTGGGGGTGGAGGTTGGAGACAGTGGAAGGGATTATATGTGGGGAGAGGGATGGAGAGAGTCCAGAGAGAGATGACTAAAATTAGGGGGAGCACATGGGGAGATGCAGAAACAGTGCAATGGAAACTCCTTGGAATCTCTGAGGGTGACCCTAGTGAGGACTCCTAATAAGGGAGGACACAGAGCCTGAAATGGTCGTCTTTTGTAACCAGTCAAGACTTCCAGTGGTGGGCCAGTGTTGCAATTGGTTGAGTTGTTGACCAAGAGAGGGCTGCATGAAGATCCCCAAACAACTCAGTCTGATACTAGAGCAGAAGGTTCATTTTCTGAAAACTGACAGTGTTGCCCCATTGCTGAGGACAACATCTATACAGCTTACTAAAGGTAGAGAGCTCAAGCTGGGGCCTGCGTGGAACCTTCAGACCTGTGTTCTCATCTCATTTGGTGCTACATGAAGGTACTCTACAGACTATGAAAAGAGAAACTTGGACACCAACCCCATCACAAAATCTTCTACCTATAATCCCTCAATCTGTCCTGTCTGCAAGATGTGCTGTGTCAATGGTGGCACCAAACCTGTGGGAGTAGCCAAACAATGTTTAGTTTAACTTGAGGTCCATGTCAGACACCGCCTAGATTTCCAGAAACCAGAAACTGGATAGCCCAGAGAGCTAAGGTAAACCCAAACATGACTAGTCGTAAAAAAACAAAAACCAATGAAATGATTCCTTATTCTGCTATACTCTTAGATTGATTGGTGCTTTGTCCAATCATCATCAGAGGGCTCCATCTGGCACTAGATAGGAACAGGTACATAGACCCACAGCCAGACATTAAGCAGAGAGAAATTCTAAGTTGGAGGTCTCCCTCAGGTGGCTCCCCCTCAGAGCTTGGAGAACCCTGCACAAGAGGGGTTGTAAGAGTTGGAGGGGATGGAGAACATGGCCTCGTGAATCAACTAAGCAGGGCTCCCATGGGCTCACAAGCATGGGGCCTGTACCAGGGACTCTGCATTTATGCTGTGGCTGTTGGTGGTTTTCATGGACTCCTCACAGTGGGAGCAGGTGTGTCTTTGGTTCTTCTGCCTCCTCTCAGGACTCATTTCTTCCTGTTGGGTTGCCTTGTCCAGCCTCAATATGAGGGCTTCTTCCTTGTCTTATTGTATCTCGTTTTGTTGTGGTTGTTGCTGACTCCTAGAGGCCTACTCCTTTTTGGCCTCTTGGGGAGAGGGAGGTAGCAGGGAGCTGGGAGGAATAGGAGGAGGGGAAAGTGTGGTCAGGATGTATGGTAGGAAGGAAGAATCTATTTTCAATTAACAAAAAAGAAAAAAAATGTTCCCAATAAAAATTGTTTTAAAAATAAGTCACAATGAATGGTGCATATCCAGGTTTATGCAAATATGTCATGATACTCACACAACTATTAAAGTAACACACATATGTAAAGTCAATAAAGATATCTAGACACAAGAATACTATATTCCCAAATCAAAGCCTACTCTACTCGTCCCACTCCTCTGTCTGCAACTCCTGGTCATTTAAATTTCTCCCTGCCTCAGACCTCGCAACTGTAAAATGGAAATAGTAATTGCATCCAAATCATCTCATGCCAGGCATGGTGGCACTAGCCTTTAATCCAAGCACTCGAGAGGCAGAAGCAGGCAGATCCCTGTGAGTTGGGGGCCAGCCTGGTCTACAAAGCAAGTCCAGAACAGTCAAGGCTAACACAGAGAGATCCTGTCTCCAAAAACCAAAAATCAAACAAAAATCTCATTTTTCAACAGTCACAAGTTTTCATTGAGAATCTTTATGACTCACAAGTGTGAAGGTATTTATGAAGCTTTTTATGTTAAAAATACAACTGCCTGTGGTGTGATCAGATATGCCAAGGAAGATTGCTGTTAGTTCAAGACCAGCCTGAGCCACATGGAGAATGCTACATAAGTCTGGGTTGAAGATCAAAGCTCCATCTCGTGTATATATAATGTATGTAAATGCATGTATAATATGTTTGCAAATGCACACAAATGTATCTTTTTTTAAAATGTCTTACCATTACAATGCAGTCCTATGGCTTCTTTTTGAGAGACGTTTTAAAAGAAAATTAATTATGGCAGGACAAGATTTGAAATGAAATGTGAAGACCCTTACAATTTACACCTGATACATTTTCATCTGTAGACAAAGGACAAGGCCGGCTCCTGAAATTTGTTCAGTGTGATTGACTAACTCAGGATGATAAAAGTTACCGAGGAGGAGGCCAGGACTTTCATTATGCAGCTTAAGGCTGTAATGATTGGATCACATAAGGAGTTGCTCTTGACACGCTTTGACATTTTCCTTTATTAGAAATATTTTCAAAGAGCTGGAGAACGCTAGCATTAGCAAAAATACTTAATTTTGCTGTATATTACTCTGCGTGTCAGCTGGCATGGGATGAACGGCTGCTGGGTGTGAGCTCTTAAATCTGAAGGAAGGCTTTGAAGCGGATCAAAGATTCACAGACCTCACAGAAATGTGGCCTTTCTTCTGGCGTGGACTTTCAGAAATGCCTCTGCCGGTGTTCACACAGTTTCAGAGGGGCTGTGTGGGTTATGATCAGCGTTCCCTCTTTTCCTCCCAGGGCCTGACTCCCCAGTCCATGTGTGGAAATGGTCTCAGTTCACCAAGAGCAGCGAGTGTCAAGTGCTGCAGCATGAGATAGAAATCAGACCCTCACAAAAGATAGCCAAACAGAGGGAGACCAGGCTTCAGATGGAACCTTACGAGCGAGCACACTTAATGATAAAAAGATTTGAGTCGTTACACTTCAGCAATATTTGAAAATAAATCCTCCCATGCCCGTTCAGCTTAACACTAAGAAATCATCAATATGAGCTTCAGGCAACAACTGCCATGTTAAAAATAAAAATGTAGGATTCCGGAGAGTTGTGCACACCATGTCTACATCACCTTTCTTTTTTCTGCTATGTGCTTCTGAGCTGCCATTCACCTTGGAATGGCAAAACTCTCCATAGCTGGAAAGGGCCATATGAGCAGCTGGGGATGTGGTTCAGCTGCTGCAGTATTTATTATTTATTGAGTATTCACATAGAGTGATGCCCCATCCTTAGCAATGCATAAAACTGAGTGTGCTTCATAGCCTGTAATACCAGGACACTTGAGGTGGGAACAAGGGGATCAGAAATCCAAGATAGCTTCCGGATCTTATATAGCAAGTTTAAAGCTATCCTGGGCTACATATGACGTTGTCTCAAAACAAAACCAAATGCCAAAAAAAAAAAAAAAGAATGGTAACATGAACATGAAAGATGTCATATGCTTTATCTAAGCAGTTTATAGATGCTGAACTAATGGCATTTAAGTTGGACATAACCATATGATAAAGATCTGTTTGACATGATCACCATCTGCCAGAAATCATGATAAGAAAATCTGTCTAAACACAAGCTAACAAAGGGTCTTACTGTGGGCTTACTTCAGTCGGCTGCCATGTTAGCATCTTTTTACTCAGTGACGATGTTCATTTTCACAACATTTACATGGGCCATAACAAAAACTAAACAAACAAAAAAAAGCCACCACAGAGAATGGCACATCCTGGGAAAAGCAAGTGAGCAGTGGGCAGGAGGTTCCTGGCTACAGGAAGGGAGGACTATGAAGCATCGCTATGCCCTGAGCATCAGCAACTACATGACTTCAAATGCACATATAAAGGCACATTAGAGAGTGTGTCCGTGAGTGGAGAAAGGGATCAGGATTGGGAGTTGCTCCTTAGCACAGAGGGCTGAGAACTGCAACCTGCCTTGTAACTGGAATAGATGATGCCGTTCTGGCCTAGTGTCTGCAGTCCCTTTGAGCTCAGCTTAATCCTGGTATAAAGAAAGGGACAGCTGGAAGCAGTATTTCAGTTTTATAACTCTCAGAATGTTTCCTGCAGTCTGGTGTCTGGGGTTCTGCCCATGTTTGTTTTTGCACCTTCTTATGCTACACAGCAACCCTGCCTTCTGCAGGCCAAGGCCAGACAGAGTATGGGAGGCAAATTCCAAGATGCTGACAGTGCCAGACTCGGGCTATAAAGCGACATCTCTTTTGTCTGCTCCCTTTCTTTCTTGGTGACAAAAAGAGTAATAAAAAAAAAAAAAAAAAAAAAAGAGTAATTTTCTCTGCCATGTAATATTTGAAATTCTGCCTAGCTGTCACTAAAGATAAGCACGTTTCCAGGCCTTGGAAGGTTAGGGAGGACCCAATATCCAGGAACACACAAGGCTTGCTGGGAGGCTTATTCTTCATCTTTTTTTTTTTTTTTTTTTTTTTTTTTTTTTTTTTTGGTTTTTTGAGACAGGGTTTCTCTGTGTAGCCTTGGCTGTCCTGGACTCGCTTTGTAGACCAGGCTGGCCTTGAACTCACAGCGATTCACCTGTCTCTGTCTCCTGAGTGCTGGGATTAAAGGCATGTGCCACCACGCCCAGCAATTCTTCATCTTCTTATGTGGTTCTGATAAGCACTGACCCCTCTGCGTTATCCTTTCTCTCCTTCCTGGGCCTCTGCATACTCCAATGGTGACTGTGTTTAAAAAGAAGCAAAAGGATGAGGTGGGAGAAACTTGAGATTAGTTGGTAAAAATAAGAGAGGTGTTTTGGTTCTCCACTAAAAAAGGGAAAAAAATGAATAAAAGAGTAAGAGAAAAAGTGACCTTATTACAGTAGAGCTACAAACTCTTTATAGAGGCCTTTGTGATTTGTGGCTTAGCAGCCTCGCCTGTTGCCTACCACACGTGCCTTCCTGTCAGTTCTTGTGACTTTGTGCATTTCCTGGATGGTGGACTTAATTTGCCTGGAAAAAAAGAAAGTAAAACAGGCCTAATCATCACCTCTTGAAAAACAACTTTGTAAATGTCAAAATTATGACAATCGTAACGTAAAAGCCGTAAAAAGGGCTTCATTAGAATTAAAATGTGATACTTCAATATTTATCTCTTCAGATATGTTGATAACTATTTTCACAATGTCCCTTAGAATCTCTTTTGTGGGACATTATGCCTACTTTAAATATATTTGATGCAAGTTACCTAGAGAATCAACAAAACAATGACGACGACGACAACAACAACAACAATAACAACAAAACCCAGGAACTGTGAATCATCCAAAGCCACAGTCCTACAACTCCTCATTCCATCCATTTTTTTTTTCAGGCCACTGCTGAGAAATTTCAACTCCCTACCACTCTAATTCCTTTCCTGAGGTATTATTTGGATGCTATCTTCTCTGTAGAGGTCTGCAATGACTCACTAATGCCCTTCAGATATTCAGACCACAGCCGTAACATTCATCTGACATTTATCGTATGCCTAGTACATGGCCAGTTATCGTATGCCTAGTACATGGCCAGACACTATCTAAGTGGAGAATATAGAGATTAAGTTTGGGCTTATAGTGTTGAACAACACCATTTTAAAGGAACTGATACCTACATGGCCTTCCACAGATCATTCTCAATGCCACTATAGAAGCTTAGAGACAAGGCCCCTGATATCTAGAGCTGAAAAGTTTGGATGCCTTTCTTGAAGACATAATGATTGGTTTGGGGTGTTTCTTTCTTTCTTTCTTTCTTTCTTTCTTTCTTTCTTTCTTTGCTTTTGGCTGTTTGTTCTTGAGGGTTTTGCAGTTCTGGGTTTAGATTGGTTTTTTTGCTCAGATGAATCAAGTCCACGTCTAAGAGACAGTATACACAAAGCCACATGAATTACAGCAAGGTATGATGGCAGGAGACAAGACCAGACTGAAGAGAAATCACAGCTTACTGAGATCCCTGAGAAAAATTCATAACTCTGTGGTAATATGGTCACATATGTTACTCTACATCACCGAGTGCATAGATGGAAACAGTCCATCACTCGTGTTTTATAAAGGTCTTTCCAAAAATCTTATGAAGATTATTGCTGAAGGAAGGGAAATCCAGAGGCGGTAGAGGAAACCAGAAAGTAAAGACTGAGACTGTGGCTATAGCATCCATGATCAAGAAACAAAGATATGAGACGAGATTTGAAACAGAATTGTAGTGCCATGTCACACTCTGGCGGGAGGCATTGTGGCTGAGGGTGAGGGAAAGCCTAATACAACTACCAGGTAATGATTCTGAGACTTTGAAGAAGCATCAGTTCCAGAAAGAGACAAGTTCTCTTGTAGACTTGTTTCTTCTTAGAATAGCTTACTCTACAAATCTCTGTGTGGAGCAGGTACCTAGCAAAGGTTGTATACTGGAAAATAATCAACATCTTAATTACATGAACAGTAATTAAAACATAGAGTAAATGGGGCAGCTTGGACTTTAAATCTCAAACATATGATCAGTAATGTAGATGGTGAATTGAAAGAGTGGTGTCACAGAACCAAGGCAGGAAGGAGCACGAAGAAGGCAGACATGCTCAACAGTGTTCAGTGCAGAAAGCACACAGATAGTTTGTCACCTTTACCTGGCAGTCTTATTAGAGTGCCAAGGAGAAGAGTCAGAACGTGGAATTTCAGAAGTGACTGAATAGCCCAGTATGTAAAAATGTAAGTACCATGTCTCAAACTTCCATGAGACTAGCTCTCAAAGTTTAGTGGTTAGTCTTAATTGTGTGACATGGCCAGAGGTCATCAGAATGATTATAGTCAGGAAGGGGCCCAAGCCAATGAAGAATTATTTTTTAAAAAACCACTATATAGCTGCTTTAATAAGAAAAATAAAGCCTTTCTTCACTTCACAATGCATGCCCCGTCACTCTCGTTTTACTGGTCAAGGCAAATCTGCCTTAAAACTGCTCAAAATATCCAAGCATGCAATATCACAACAGTCAATCTGACACCTCAGGCAGCTACAAAGTTACTAATGGATGGGTAATGTATGCTATGTGCACATATTGGTAAAAAAAAAAAACTCATGTCCAAGGCAAATTGGAATGAAATACTCTAAAATTTCTTCACACTACTCAAAATGACACTCAGTTTAAAACTTTTTACCTATTTCTGGAATCTTCTATTTAACATTTCTTGACTGTGCTCTATCATGGGAAAGAACGGATGTCAAGTGGAATATGCATAATAGGAAAGAACTGGAAACAACTGGATTCCCTCGGCCTCCTGCTGTTGCCTTATTCTCACTTCTGAAGGGCAGAAATTGGCCCCATCTGCTTCCCTGCTTTCTATGGGTCAAATGGCAATAAGGCGCATCCGCAACTCAACTCATGATGCTCACTAAAGCGATTGGCTTCTCTGAAAGAACTTGAAAGGCCTCACCACCCCTATCCCCAAGCTCAGAGAAGGAATTGTACAATGGTTTAATAAAGAGAATTGTAAACTGTGCTTTTTCGTCCCAGAGCTAAAAAGGCAGGAAGTTGAGCAGCAGCAGCCCAGCTCTTATGGAAACTCCACTGCTTTACTGGCACTATGGTAATTGTGCTTACTTGCTTTCTGGGACTTGCCCAAACCTGTCAAGTTCTCACTTTGAAAATTTGCAGATGAATCCACCACATATTTATGCACTCATTTTCATATGCAAATAAGCTGCTACTGAGCAGTAAAGCCTCATCAAGGAAAGCTAATGACTGAGATTTCTTTATTGTGCCTGATTCTCAGCTTCACCCTCATTCTCTTGTCTGGCCCTCCAGGACCATCCCCATTCATAAGCATGTTGTGTCAGTTGGTTCAAAGTATACTTCAGTCTGCAGGGCATGTGTGCTAACTGGCGCCTGTGTTAGTGACTGAAATCCTACGTCTGTTACCATCTGATCTACAGAGTTGAGCAGCCAGAGATATGCAGACTGCAGACAATTCTGAAAGGAAAACAGGTGTGCTTACATTCTGGTAAGGATTTCCATGATGCTCATAGCTGAAAATTTAGATTCAGTCATTAAATTTTTGAGCCAGGCGGAGTTACACACACACACACACACACACACACACACACACACACACACACACCACACACACACAAAATAAATAGGTCAGACAAACTGAGGGGAAAAAAGGCCTTTTTGAAGGAAAGGGAGACTTTGTCAAGGAGAGTGTTTAATGAGAGCCTGAGTAAGACAGAAAAGACAGCATATGGTTAGGAAAAAGCTAAGCCACTGCCCTTTGGGTGTGTCCTGAGTCAAAGCGTCTCCGACTATGACCCACCCACCGAAACTACTAAAGCTTTTCTATGCAGGTATGAAAACGCAGTTTTGTGTCCTGTTTGTTTCAACTCTTGTTTCAGAGTAGTAGAAGCCTTACCAGCCAAACAGGGATTATAAATAATTTCCTTCGGGAGTTGAATCCAGCTAGTATTTATCAACACAGAGTCAGCACAAATGATGCCACAGCAAGCCGCAGAAGTGGGGAAGTTGATGGGCCCTGGCAGTCAGAAAGCCTGCTTTCTCTCAGTAACTGGCATTTGTGACCCTTTGGTAACTAGATGTAATCAACAGTATCAGCTCCCTGGCTTGCGGCGAGGTGTGTATCAGTGGGCAGCATCTCCTTCTGCGGCATGGGCTGGCCTCAGTAACTCCTAATAATTACTTAGGTTATTCCTCATCCTTTTCTTCACCGTTCCCTTACTCTTAGTCTTCACATTCTTTTTCTTTTATTCTGCTAAGTCTTTGTTCTGTTAAGGCCACCCAGAACCCTTAGTTCATCAATACCTCTGTGGACCTATTGAAGATGCTGCTATCTGTGACCTTCAGAGATGAGACTGAAAGGGAGAATCCGTGAGGACAGATATCAGGCGTACCTTAAGCAGAGCAAAGCATTCAATCAATGAGGCCATGAAGTCTTTAGCCTATTGTCTGAAGTTGAAGACACTTCAGGTAAAATTTATGAACATTGCCAAAGTTCTCTTACTCCCCACAACACACCTTCCCTGAGTCTTCCCCAAGCACAAATAGAATTTTGCTTGTAGAGTGTCACAAGGAGAATTATTTCTGAACAGCCTCTCAGTGAAACCAAAGGAACAGAAGGATGAGTCGACCCAGGAAATCATTTCCATGTCCCAAACTCATCCAAAACAGACAAAATTCGTGCTGCCACTGTTGTATGTCCAACTTTCCCACCCCTTGAGAAGCTCCAAATCTCAAGTATGGGACAAAAGTATGGGACAAAAAGGAGGGGGAGTAAATTACAGTTGGAAATCTGTGGGAAGGAGAAAGGTGAGCATCTCCTGGATTCCCATCACTACACCACACTCAGAAGTTTTGGAAGAGGATGGCTCCAAAGTGTGAAGGGAGGATGCCTGGGGATACTGGTGTGTAAGAAAGGGTAGATGTCTTCTAATTCTCACTGATGCCCCAAAGCATCACTCCAAATTCCAGTAGCTGGTAACTAGCTAAAGCAAGTTAATAGCTACTTCCAACGTGCTGCCTGCCATGACTAATAAAGCCCTCAGACCCATTATTCAATTTGTTTGTTCCATGACGTATTTTGACTTTAGACACTGACATACAAAAATAATCTACTATGAACTCAGACTGTTATTTTAAATTTCAGGCTACTTTTACCAAAGCCACAAGAATTTTAGAGAAAACTCGTCATTAGAAGAAGCAACTTGCCACACTCCAAGTCCCCTGAGACGCCCAGTCTTCCACCACCTTGCAGCTCTGAGCAAACAGATACAGGAACTATGTTTCCCAGTACCGTCCTTGTAAATACGTGTTACCCTCCCACTTGAATCAACTAAGAACCAATCACATAGGAAATACACCTCCAATGTCTTAATATTATGCCATGTGAAACTGTGTCTCATTCCACTTACAAATAAGATGAAGAAAAATTCATCTTAAGTCAGGTGGTAGTGGCGCATGCCTTTAATCCGAGCACTTGGAGGCAGAGGTAGGTGGATCTCTGTGAGTTGGAGCCCAGGCTGGTCTAACGAGTGAGTTCCAGGACACTCAGGGCTACAAGCAGAAATCCTGTCTCAAGTAAAAACCAACAACAAAGGAGCAACAAAGAAAAAAGCCAAAAAACAGCCCCCCCGCAAAAAAAACTAAAAACGAATTTAATTTAACATCAAAATTTGTATTTTGTGACATATGGGTTTGTTTTTTTTTCTTTTTTACTTGGTTGGTTGGCTGGTTGGTTTTTATTGTTACATCGTAACACTGGTAGTCTTTCTGTGTTTTTCTTTTTAAGGGAGTTTCCTGCCTTTTTCAATCTGAAAAATCCCAAGTTTTCTCTCCTAAATCAGTGTTTAGTTTTTTGGAAGCTTATAAAACTAACTTTTTGTTATTGAAACCATTTATGTTTATAACAGTACAAACAATAAATATCATGAGAGATTTCCCATCTCATTAAAGCACTGGGTAAGCAGAAGCAATTAGCAATAGTCAAAGGCTTATAATTACTTAAAAACAAAACAAAACAACCACAACAAAAACCAAAAAACCAAGGACTTAATTTAATCCTGAAACAAACTTTAAAATACATATTATTATCTTCGTGCAGAATAGAAGAAAATGAAGTTTTCATGGAAGTAACCTAATGTGCCATGGGCTTCCAGCAAGTGGTCAGTTGAGCCTGATCATGTGTGCCCTGTTCACCACCAAACACAGCCCTGTCATGGTAGGTCCACATTTGCTTTACTATGACGCCAAATTCCCCCCACCCTCTGCACACAAAAATTCTGATAGTTATGTTAGCAGTAAGGACATACTGTAGAAGAGCTCAGTGGATTTGCATGTAGATCTGAAGATTTGCATAGGTGAGTCATAAAGTCAGTCAGAGGCAAAACTGTGGAGTTGGCAGACATAGTCACGACTGCCTCCGCCCTGCTTTCCCCTGAGGCATTCTGAAGCCAGGCCGATGCCTTGCCCCTTCAGCTGCCCAAGTCCCTGGTTTCTTGCCTTTCTCTCCTCTACCACACATTACTTTATATTATAATTACCTGCGTGCCCTCCTCACCAAAGCCTCCCGCAGACTATAAACCTAAGACATTGAGAGTGTCCCACTTCCCTCTACCTTATTGTACTGAGCTCAAAAGACCATGCTCAGCAAACATTTATAGAATAAATTTATGAACATTGACTGGACCGCACTCTTTCCACTGACGAAAATATCTAAGCCCTGTATTTTACATATACAGGTCTCTGAGCTTTGCTTCTTAATATGACAAGTTAACAATATAGTCTATAAATGCACAAGGAGATATATGGCTGACCCTCTCAGATCTTAGACACCAGTATTATTATAGATGAGCGTAAGTATGCTGAAGACTAAATACACAATATTGCCTTGTGCCCACTGCATCACTTTCTTCCCTCTGAACATCTTCAATGAATTATAATTATATATATATTCAATTCATTTAAATATTATTTTCATAGGGTGTTTACGAAGTTTCTGACTATTACCATTGTGTTGATTTTGATCATTTTCATCAATCAAGTGAAATTCTGCCTGGCCATTTCAATGTGAGAACACAGAAGGGGTAGAATTTTGATTAAAAAGTGAATATAAAACAATATATATATATAAAGGTCTCCAGGCAATCTAACATATCATTGCCTACTAATTCCTGGTCAACAGCAAAAACAGGTAGGAACTCAAGGTTATACACTTGCCATAGGCCATCTCATTAGTTCTCAAAATGAATCTTAAGGCAGGTATTATTTTTATGAAAGGAAAGGGGGTCCAGAGATATGTTATCCCACTGACAGACATGGATTTATAGTAGAGAAAGAGGGCACTCTGGCCTGGCAGCAGCTGTCTCGTTGTGTGAGCTCTCCCTGGCGCAAGGTTATTGTCTAGCCCGCAAGTGGAGGACTGGAGACTTAGTGAAAGGAAAGTTTTGCCACAGGATTAGAGCCGTGGACTATCTTTTTTTTATTATTATTAATTTATTCAGATTACATCTCAGTTGTTATCCACTTGCTTGTCTTTTCCCATTCCTCCCTCCCTCCCTCTTTCACCCTATTCCCCTCCCCTAGGCCTGTGACAGAAGGGGACCTCCTCCCCCACCATATGGTCACAGCCTATCAAGTCTCATCCTGGCAGCCTTCCTATTCTTTCTCTGAGTGCTATCAGGCCTCCTTACCAAGGGGAAGTTGTCAAATATGGGGTACCAGAGTTCATGTCAGAGAAAACAAACAGGAAAAAACAAAACAAAACAAAACAAGTGAGCAGATCATAAGGATGCTATGGAGATGGGAGTGTGAGCTGTGGACTTGGGGGAAAGAAGGTAGAAGTCTACTTGAGACAGAACAAAGCACTGAGAAGCACCTGTCCTTTCCAGCCATAAACCTGCTCTATTAACAACTCAATAATCTGTGTTGAACCAGAACCAGTGTCTGAATGAAAACAAATTGCATAGGTGAGCCATGGACTATCTTAAAGTGACAGCAAAGATGAATCTGTGGAGAGAGAGGAACACTCCTTCATTGCTGGTGGGAATGCAAACTAGTACAACCACTTTGGAAAGCTATCTGGCGCTTTCTCAGAAAAATGGGAATAGGGCTTCCTCAAGACCCAGCTATCCCACTCCTTGGAATATACCCAGAAAATGCCCTATCACACAACAGGGAGATATGCTCAACCATGTTCATAGCTGCTTTATACATAATAGCCAGAACATGGAAATAGCCTAAGTGTCCCTCAGTAGAAGAATGGACTAAGAAACTGTGGTACATTTACATGATGGAATACTACTCAGCTATTAAAAACAAGGAAATCCTGAAATTTGTGGACAAATGGATTGATCTAGAAATTATCATAATGAGTGAGTTCACCCAGAAGCAAAGAGACAAATGGTATATACTCACTTATATCAAAACACTAGTCCAAGGAATACGTACCATGAAAAACTTTACTTACCAAGAAAGTGGGTTAGAGGAGAGGACATCCTATTGAGACTTTAGGCAAGAGTAACATGGAAGAATAAGGAAACCTACAAGAAGAACTTTATGACAGGCAGATCTGGGTCCTGGGGTCCTCCTCAAACTAAGGCACCAGTCAAGGAGAATATAGGCATTAAACTTCGAACCCCTACCAAGACCTAGCCGATGAACATGATATTCTCCACCATTGGGTGGAGAGTGAGATCTGACTCTCACACGAACTCTGGTGCCCCTTTTCTGACCACGTCCCCTGGATGGGGAGACCTGGTGGCACTCAGAGGAAGGATAGCAAGTTACCAAGAAGAGACTCGATATTCTAAGAGCATATATAGGTGGAGGAGATTTCCCTCAATCACAGACATAGGGGAGGGGAGAAGGGGGGAAGTGGGAGGGAGGGAAGAATGAGAGGAAACAGGGGAAGGGCTAACAATCGAGATGTAATATGAATAAAATAATAAAATAAAAAACAAATAAAACAAAAAAAAGTGACAGCAAAGAAGAACCTCTGGATAGAAGGGAAACAAAACTCATTTGGGGCTCAATTTCTGACGCTTTGGCAGTGATCCCATCTGATACCCCCTATCCAGAACATCCCTTTCCTTGCTATAGAAACCCTTGACCAGGGTTCCAGAGTGGTTTCCCAACTCTGCACCAGCTGCCGAAATACAGGCACGGATGCTGCTACAGCAGCATTTGATAAGGAAGTCACTTCACAGCCCCAGGGTATTTGGATTCCTGTTAAAAGTCACAAGACAAGCATCAAAAATCAAAAGAAGCTTGTAGCTGATTATTTGCGTAGGGTGGAAAGAAACCAATGAAGAGAGGGGACGCCTTCCAGTCTCCTGTCTAAAAATAGCACTGTGACCTTAGGTGGCTCTTTAATCAGTTTCTCAGATTTCTCAGTCTCTGTGATTGTCATGATAGCACCCAGTGTTCAAGATTGCTGGGAGAATTATTTGTGGCAATCAATGTATGGAAACCACACAGTAGTGGTTCCTTGAACTACTGCTCCCTTTTTGAAATGTATGAATACTGACAGTCAGATCCAAGCTTACTAAGAGGCAACCTCAGTTATTTTCTGGTAAGCAAATAATGAAAGTTGGATGCTGTGTGGAAGGAAGTTCAATCCACTGTCACTACGTTGTGGGTCCAAAGACTAAAGGGCTTTGAAGACAGTCAGGGAGACTCAGAGTTGTGTAATCGCATGCTGAAGGGCTGTGCTATGTCAACCCAGGGGTGAATTTCCAGTGCTTTCCCAGGCCTGGCTCACATTTTGGAAATACATTATTTTTTCTTATGACTGAAAATAATATGTGCTCCTTTTTCATAAGCTGGAAAATAGCTTTTCAATCTTTATTTTTTTGTGTGTGTATTTGCTTACATATTTAGTTCCATCCTAGGGGTATAGAATGAAGGGACTCAATGCAAGGCAAAAGCTTTATCTCTCCACTATAACCCCACGCATTATGCCACTCTCTTTCTTTTTTTAACTTTTATTTTAAGATGTTTTTTAAATTTCCCAAACAGGGTTTAAACTCATTTTCCTGTAGCCTCAGACTTCTGAGTAGCCAGAATATTAGGACTGCATCTTCAGGTCCCACCTCTCTCTTTTGTAATTACTATATTGATTTTAAACAAATGAATTTTGTTATGACATTTTCAAACATGCACCCAACGTATGGAATGATATCTGAATGATCTTTAAAAAACATAAGGAAAAATGAAAATCATTCCAAATCCCAGGTTTAACACTGGCTTTGTGTCCTAAGCTTTCTCTCATGTCTTGCACTCTCAGTGTGTGTGTGTGTGTGTGTGTGTGTGTGTGTGTGTGTTTACAACTATGGCCAAACTTTTCTATGTATTGTACACACACATTTTAAAGCATGCATTCCACACAAATATTTTGTGACAAACATTTATTTTTTTATGTTGCAATATTTTAGTTTATCTTAAGATTTAAGCATGGGTATTTAAAAACAGGAGAGAGACTTCTAGAGTGAGCATAGGCTTCTCAAGATAAATGCCTCACCATTCTTCTGAACTATGACCTCTAAGGGCTGTCTCATAGTACCTTTTATCACTTTGCTATGTTTCATTTAATAAATTTTTAAGTGGAACTTTAATACTATCTTTAATGTGACTTTAAATAACATTGATTAATGTCATTTGCATAGGATTTTATGCACACTTTTTATAGTTCTCTAAAATAATTTTATGTCCTATTGTTTTTAATTTGTGGGGAAGTACAATATGCAAGGTCACAGATTTTTGGTACAGATTTCAATATTATCTTTTAATGTACAGATTTTGATTATTTTACTCAAATCTACAGCTAAGTATTTTAGAGGCCTACTAACTTAGTAGGTTAAAATCTCTTTCAAATTATTACTTTTTATGCTCCTCTTCTCACAGTTGACTTCAAGTGTCTTCATATACATGTTGAACATTTATTTTTACATTTTAGAATGTCATCTGAGCATATGATTTTTCCCATGAGTTAACTGGTCTTTACCAAAAATATAAGATGCTATGGAAGAGTTCTTGAGAGATATAAGTGTACATATTATAAATAGTTTCCCCATTTATCAAACTTTAAGTCTTTTTCTTAAAGGGTTTTCAGTTTTAGCATTCATATATTTAAACATTTTTCATTTGGCCAGATTCATCAACCTTTCCAAAATAAAAAAAAGTAAAATTTACCAAAAAATAGGTAACTTCAAAAAGTATAAAACTAAAACATTCACTCCAGCTATTACAAAGATGCAAACAATTAAAACTACCTCACTAGAAATTGTGATTTCCAAATGACTAAAAATCGTATCTAAAGTTGTAGAAGATGGTCATGAAGACACTACCTTCTGAAGCATAGTCATCAAGATACTGTCTTTTGAACTATAGTCTGAATGGAGCAAAGAAATACACCTATTGAGGACAAAAAATAAACATTTACAGTTCTGGTGTAACCAAATTAAAGATAAGGGCAAAATAAAAAAATCAGTTGGCAAGCACAAGCACATCTCCTCCAGCTGAAGGAATAGCCTACCAGAACAATAGTAAATAAATAATCTACTAAAATTCAAAGAGAAATCAACAGAAATATAATATTGAAATACAAAAACCAGCACTTTGTCATTAGATGAGCATTTCAGATGAGCAAACAAGAAGTGAGAAAACAAAGGCACAGATGACCAAACTTATTAACCAAGTGTAAACAAGAACGCGTGTATCAAATTCTCCAACCAAACAAACAAATGCACTTTTTCATATAACCATGTGTGTGTGTGTATGTGTGTGTGTGTGTGTGTGTGTGTGTGTGTGTGTATGTGTGTGTGTGTGTGCGCGCGCACACACACATGTCAGTGTTAAGGTTAGTGTTACCACTAAGATTGTAGTTATGGTTTGTTGTAGGATTAGTGTGAGGTTAGAGCTAGGGTTAGGATTACGGTTAAATCGAAACTTAAAAATAGAGCTAACTGAGAACTAAATTTAGGATTAGGGTTATGGTCAGGAATTAGAGGTTAGGACTCAGGTTAGGAATAGACCTTGGTATGAGGGATACAACAGCTAGTGTTAGTAATTATTTTATGGTTAGTGTTTGACCAAATTTTAATGTTTAATCTATATAATAAGGTTTAGGGTTTGGGCCCGAGGTTATTTAGAGTTATTGTTAGTGTTAGGGTTAGTGTTAGGGTTAGAGTTACGGTTAGGGCTCAAGACAGTTTTAGGTTTATTTCTAAGGTTAATGCTTGAGTTAAAGGTAAGGTTGTGGCTACGAACAATATTTAGTGTTGTTTCTTAGATTAACTTTCGACTTAGCTAGCCTCAGGGTTAAGGTAAGGACAAGGTTGTCATTAAGGTTAGTTTTAGCCTTGGAGTTGGTAGTACAGGTTAGGATTAGGATGGTGTCATGGTGTTAAGATTACAGATAGGTGAGGTAGGTAGGCTGTGATTTGACTTATGGGTGGACTCCATGCAACATTTGTGCAAGGGTTCCTTATTGTTATTCATTGATTTATGGTTAGTTTTAGCTTTAGACCTTGTTTTAGTATTTGGCTCTTTGCAGAGATGTTGTTGTTGTTGTTGTTGTTAAAATAACATTTTAGTTTAGTTGCTGTGGTGTAATACTCTAACTCTACCACATAGGAGGCAGAGACAGATCTCCGTAGTATTCATGGTGAGTGAGGTTCATGATAGCCACGGCTATGTAAAAAGACGCTCTTTCAAGAGAAAACAAAACTGCTTTACTTCAAAGAAAGCATTACTACAAAATGCTTTACTTTCAAAGAAAGCATTACTACAAAGTGTGTAGTTATGCTGAATAAAAAGTCTGTGCCTCAAATGGTAACATGGGGAGATTTTGTATGACCATGACCAAGTGCAGTAAATATCTACACTGTCAAAGTTGGTGGCCAAACAAAGAACAGTGTTAGACCATGCTCATGAGCATGGAATGCCCACAGGGAAGCCAGCCATGCTCTCTGTTCTGCTCTACATAATGTGTACCTCCACCCACATCAGGAATGAAAGCTATCACATGGGTCAGTGAATGAAAAGGTAAAACAAACTTTTCTGGTTATTAATGAAATAACTTTATTTAATGAAATAACTTTTCATTAATAATTAGTAGTAAATGGAAAAGTGGAAAGAAAAATGGCTCAAAGAATTTGAAGAGTAAAAAAAAAAAAAAAACAAAACAAAAAACAAAAAAACCACTCCACTCACATTTTCTTCTTCTTTCTACTGCATTCTAGCATCAGGACAAGATTAGGTCTATAATGGATGGGGTAGCTGCTGAGTATCTCATCAATAAATATAGAAAGATTCATTCTTCATCCCTTACTCTCTCATGGGTGGTGCTATTATAATGGAATGCCTTGAGGATGAGGGAATTCCCTTTTACTAATAGCAGAGAAGCCGAACAGAAGAGAGATCTGGGAGAGGCTGGGAGGAGTAGCTAACTACTTGTGCAAGTCTCTCAAAAGTGTCTTCACAGGTGGCCAGGAAAGGTGTGTTTACATTCTTTTCTAGTTCATTTTCTGACAGCAGAAATGTTCAAGGGGGAACTATAATCAAAGAAGGTAAAAATTCATTCAACTTAACTGGAGTAGAGCCGAGTTTTCTGGGTACTCTGGAAGTACAGAGAGGAGGCGGACAAGCAATGAGAGTGGTATCAGTTGGTGCTTCCCTGCCAGAAAACCATATGCAGGGTTGAGTGCCATCTTCTAAGTGCAGAATGTCTTTGTCTTACTCAGACAATTGATGCTGGTCTACTAGAGCTAAGAAATTGAAAGTGATCAAGAAGAGACCAGCATAGATGAGGTACAGTCTTCTAGGATGTGTTTCCTGAGAGTCAGCACATAGAAGCTTTGTTCCAGAAGTGGTCAAAGTTGCACCTCACACTGGCAGCAGAACTTGGTGGTGTAAAAAGTCATCCAAGTGGTACTGATTTTGAGGGCATGAAGGGATCATGAAAAGCAGCTGAGGCTCGGCACTGTGACAATCCAGGAGAAGCCACTGTTGAAAGTCCAGCCTCAGTAACAGAATTGAAGGTGCCATACGGAAAAGTTGAGGCTTGGCACCCTGAAATGAACCTTGGAGAGGCTATTGGTGAAAGTACAGGCCAGTTGCAGCAGAAGATCACAGTATTTTGGAAATACCAGTACCACAGGACAACCCCCAAGAGTAGTTTCAGTCACGGTGGAGAGCCTTCCAGAGCTTAGAAGACAAACTGTGCTCTGCAGAGGGAAGACCTGGAGAAGTGACCCAAGCCCTTTGGAGGAGCCCAGAAGATGGTGAGCGGACACCAGGTATTGGACATTGTGTTGTTTCTTCGTTGGAATTTTGGTTTTGTTTTCATCTGCTTGTGACCGCACCCTGGTGCTTCCGTCTTTGAAGTAAGAAAGTAATTCATTTAGTTTTGATTTTACAAGAGCCCACAGTTGAGAGATTTTAAACTTTAAAAAAAGGAGGGAGATATTTTGGAGTTTTACAGAGAATTTGGATTTTTTTAAAGGAGACTGGATATTTTTTATAAAGACAAGTTTTGATGTGTTTGGATTTGTAAAGGCTGTGGGGCTTTTAAAAGCACTTATGTTTTTAATGTGAGATATTAGTGATGATGAGAAAGAAAAGGTTGTGGCTGAACAGTGATGTGTTTATGTGTTAAGTTGACAAAGGGTTGGTTCAATTTGCTGGATAGTTTTATGTCAACTTGACACATGCTAAAATCATCAGTGAGGAGGAAACCTCTATTTTGAAAAATGCCTCTCTAAGATCAGACCGTAGGCCAGCCTGTAAGACATTTTCTTAATTAGTAATTAAGGGGAGGCCCCAGCCCATTGTAGGGGGTGCCATCCCCGGGCTGGTTGTTCTGGGTTCTATAAGAAAGTAGGCTAAGCTAGCCACACGTAGCAAGGGGCAAGCAGCACTCCCCATGGCTTCTGCATCAGCTCCTGCCTCTAGGTTCCTGCCCTGTTTGAGTTCCTATCTTGACTTCCTTTGATGATAAACTGTGATGTGGAAGTGTGAGCTGACTAAAACTTTTCTTCCTCAACTTGCTTTTGCTCATGGAGCTCCACTGCAGTGACAGAGGGATGCTAACTTGTGCCCTTCACAAGGACGACTGGGAATTAGAATTACGTTGGATACACAGTAGCCATTTAGAGAAGGATTGCGCCTTCCTCTCAGGGTCTTCTTGGCCTTACATTTCTCCCAAGTAAGGTAACACATTGCTGGAGTTGTGATTGTTCTCCAAGGACGTGATCCAGACTTGGTTCATGACAAATGTGAGCCACTTCCTTCTGAGGCCCTATTCTCTGCCATCACATATTTCCATGCCAACTTGTGCCGCTTGAGAACCCTGGTAATCAGTTCACAAACAGCGCTTGCTCCTTCTCTTACCCTTCTTCCTAGAAAACAGGAACTGTATCTCTTCTGTTTAACGCAATTCATTGGATTCTACCATGCAAATACTTGGTTGTCTTCCCATCTCTCTGTGTGGTAAAGTGTTCTGGTGCCTGAAGTCAGTCACACAATCCGCATCGGTGGAGGTGCTGGGCAGCTAATCACTGAAAGGCATGAGTCTTCCAACAGGGATCAGGGGTTTCTTGTACATGAGTCTACTACAACTGCATCTCAACCTCTTTGCTCCAGTGCTGACCTTCCATCTTGTAGACATATCGTATCCTGCCTGCACATGTTCAGGATGCTTTTTTTTTTTTTTTTTTGCTTTCATCACAATTCCAGATCTAAATGGAACAGCATATTACTACCTTTGGCAGACATATTAGTCCAGTTTGCTGAGGTTATGACTAATCTTATCTGATATCAAGTATTGGGCAACAGATACATTAAAACGCAGGCACATTTTTTCCTGTAAATCCTGGGTGTGACTAAAGCAATAAACCTGAATTATTTCTAAACATGACTATCATTTTAGAAGCTTGTTCCTGATTACAAAAATTATCAGCTCAAGGAAAAGTCTTGCCAGGCTGGCACCCTTTCTACTGACTAGACTATTTCTCTCCCTACCCCCACCTCACAGCTTTTAATTGAGGCTTCGCACCACACCTCTCATTTCATAATGATTTGAAACAATGATGATATCATTAGGAGAGAGAAACAAGACGCACTGTCTGTGGTCATCCAGATTTTTCAAAAGCATAAACAATGAGCGAATTCTCACTCAACCTTCAGGGAAAGTGGCGAGGCGAGATGTGCACTCGGGAAGACTTAGTCTTTTGGCTAGATCCCTGGTTTCTCATCCCTGCAGAACATTTTCCAAGAAGGCTTATACTGTGTCCCCTGAGCATCACATCTGCTCTTCCTAGAGGAGAGCTGGGCCATAGGCTCTTTGGCTGTTAATACCCAGTGCTGAGGCTGTATTATATGGTGGACACCATGCTGACTGATTTACATCAATTATCTCATATGACATAGGTGATATTATTATGCCTATTTTACAAGTGGGAAAACTATAGTCTAGAAAGATGACATCACTGATAAAATACAGAACAAGAATTTGAATGAGGTCACACTGAATTGTAAGCCACCTTCTTAATTGTCGTCCTCAGCGTGGATAAATAGAAGTGATTCTTTGAGCCAGAACGGCTGGGAGCCTAGGGTCTGCTGAACATGTAATCCTCCTCCTTCTCTTAAGTCCCAGGCTGGAATATGCTAGCCAACAGAGCATACTGTAGTCACAGTCGCACTCGTAGACTTTCCACCCAGAAAGTTCTCATGTGTCCATACAAACATATAGATTTAAACAGCCCTGTCCTTTGAAAAACATGTAGATGAAGACATGACAGTAGTCTTCCATGTGAGTTAATGTAATTACCACCACTGCTTGTTTGCAATTTTTACAATTCTGATACATTTTCTCCCTTCTCAAAAGATATCAGACACAGGTGACCAAAAGTATGCTGTATTAAGCCCATGATTAGACTGAAAACTGCCCTTTTTATGGGAGTCCCTCTTCTAAAGCACAGATACCACTAGCACAGCAACACACCAAGTTGCGAATAATTATATGCAAGTAGTTTTATTATAGTCTTCAGTTCTCATGAGCCAAGAAACCCTGGCAGAGTGCACAGTGAATCTCAGACCAGAACAGTATGTCCAATATAGGGGTAGAACTTGGCCAAGACCACAAAATGAGGATCCACACTGAGCATCACGCATGGAGTGACAATGCTGCTTTAAGAGGACAGACAACTGTTTGTGCATTCAACACTGAAATAATGCTCATAATGGAATTTTGATATACAAGTTAATTTCAAAAGCTATTTATGGACTTTAGGTAATTGTATAAACAGTGCCCTTAGATTCTTTTCCTAATTGTTTTTTCTTTATAATAGAAAATACCAGTGTATTGTTTAAGATTTTCTGGGGAACACAAGGATCGAGGTGGACTGTTGCTTCTAGAGATGTGGAGTAGATTTAATTTCCCCTATCCATTTCACTGAGTATAACTGAAATAATTGACATTATATGTAAATATATTTACCTATATTATACACACACACACACACAATATATATAGCAAATCTAAAATATAGAAGAGAGAGAAAGGCAGAATGGTGGTAGAAGTTGGGGTTCGAGCAGTGACACAGCATAACTTCTGGATTTCCATTTTGTTTTGTATATCCCAAAACAGAAGATTAAAAAAAAAAAAAAAATGGGATGCATAGAAATGCTAATGAACAGAAACAACATCAATCTTTTCTGTCTCTAGCCGGAAGACCAAGAACTGTAGCCTAGATTTAAAAAAAAAAAAATCCTTTCATGCAATGTTAGCTGTGTTCCAGGTCGCAGTGGAGCCTCCCCAGTTCCTCTCTCATAATGGTATCGGAGAAGTTCTGACTAGGTGTTTCCTTTCCCAATGAAAGTAATGAGTCTCCAAGCCCACAAAGGATCCATAGTGACTTCATTGGAAGCAAAGCTGATGCTTCCTTTAACTTGCCATGCTGCTGCCCCTGACAATTGGCAGATGTCAGGGGATGCAGGTGGAGAGTCAAGTTTTTCACCACTGTCCATAGCCAGCAAGGCTAACACTACAGAGTCCCTGGAGACCTCATGAGAAGCAGCAGGTCCCATCTCCATCTGGCAATGGAGAGAACACTAAGTACCAAATATGGTGACTGTAATATATGGGATTAAACTTCCACCTGATAACATGAAATGTGATTTCCCTGGAGGAAAAGTATCAAATATGAGATAAAAGATACAAAATTCAGTGTATGGCAGCAATTCTGAAACGGACCAGATTTCAATGGAGAATTCCTCATTATGCCAACAACTAGGGAGATCACATATGACATAAAAGATGCAATTACTAGATCCATTCCAAAGAGGACAAGCATACGAGCAAACAGCAAGGTAGAAATGGTGATTCATCCAAGATGAACAAAGAAGAAAATAGAAACACTGGGGACCAGAATATATCAGAAGCTTGTAGGACTAAAACAAAACCTGACATTGGTGTCACTAGAAATCTGAAAGGATAGGAGCAAGTAGGTGTTTCTGAGAATGCACTGAGGTAATTATGGCTGAAAGAGTCTCAATTTTGACATGAGCCACGATGTAAAGATTTGGAGAGTCTTAGCAAGCCTTAAGCAGAATAAAGCCAAGGAAATTCATCTCAAGGCGTACTATGTCCAAATTTTTAAAAACAAAAATTGGAAAGACTGAAAGAAAAACAGTACCACCAATGAGAAAAGCAATTCAAATGTTTGTGGATTTATTTTTTTTCAGAAGTCAGAACAGCCAGAAATAAGCACAATACAGAAAATTTCTTGAAGAAAATACTCATGGATTCTGAGTTGTCCACTGTTGGGTTAACCTTTCCCGTGGAGGTGTAAACACACATTATCCACTCAAAATTGGCACCGATGACTGAGTGAAGTACAGTTTCACCAAAGTCCAACTGAATGAGACCACTAAATTTATAGGGCATTTTCATTCATTCATTAATTCATTCACTTATTTATTTATTAGTCTGTGTGTGTGTGTGTGTGTGTGTGTGTGTGTGTGTGTGTGTGTGTGTGTCACAGGTCTTTACCATTTCATAGGTCCTTATTGGGGTCTTTTACAGAGCACAATGAAAGAATACTTCTGTCATTGCAAAAACACAACTCTAACCTAAAAGGAGTTCGGAGAAAGTTTTCTTTGGGAACCAGACATGAATAACCATGGCCCAGAAACACAGATTCAGATCACCCACAATTCTGCGCTCCAGTGTGGGAATAGTTTCGTGAACTCTTAATAGTAACAGAGTGAGGACAGTCCTAAGCCATGAAACATTTCAAATGCATTAGTTGAAACATCAGGTATATGGATTATGGCAAAGTGTAGACCTCTTAGCTGTAGGCCTCAGATGCTTTCTGATGACATCCTTAGTCTTTTGGTTTGTGGAAGCTAGTGTTACATTCCAAAGGTAGTCAAGGAATAGCTATTAAGGACACTAAAGCTAGCCCAAGTGTCTTACTTAGGGTTTTATTGATGTAGGAAACAACATGGCCATGGCAACTCTTATAAAGAAAAACATTTTACTGGGGCTGGCTTACAGTTTTAGACGTTTAGTCCATTATCATCATGGCTGGAAACATGTCAGCATGCAGACAGACATGGTGCTGGAGGAGGCAAGAGTTCTGCATCTTGATCCACAGGCATCAACAAAAGACTGGGTACCACACTGTACACAGCTTAAGCAATAGGAAGCCTCTAAGCCTGCCCCCACAGTGACACACTTCCTCCAACAAGGCCACATCTACCCCAACAAGGCCACACTTCCTAATAGTGCCACTTCCTATGGGCCACACATTCAAACACATGAGTCTACGGGGAGCCAAACCTATTCAAAGCACCAGAACCAGATAATCTTAAATTAGACTCTTTGAGCAGCAACTTTCCAACTTTATTGCTACCACTGAAGTTCTAATCAATCAATCAGCCTTAAAGGAGGTTCAGTGTAAGGTGACACCTTTTTGAAGCATAAATATCCTACTGATATCATTATTTTGCCAGTTAATGTAAGATCACAGATCTGCGTACACACATGCATACATGCATGTGCACATACACACAGACACACCATGTAGATATTGTTTTTGAAATTAAAATATAATTACGTCATTTTCCATCTCTTTCCTCTTTAAGACACTTGTCACTCTAACTGGTGAAATTTCTACAGCTTGAAGAAATCCAGACCATAAACCCTTGCAACAGTCTCTCTGGGACAGAGTTAAGAAGTCAGGATGTGCTTTGGTATGGTCTTCCACAGTGCCTGGCTCCTCCATGCTCCTGTTCATGTGTGTTATGCTATGCCGAGTTAAATGAAGTGGCGTGAAACTTCTTACAGCCCTCTGGAAAGACCTAAATGTCAAATACTTCCCTTTGCTGTGGGCCTTCCCCTAAGGGTTCTCCTCTGATTCTTTACCAGCCATTGTCTCCGTGGTGATGACTTTTCTTTTACTTGACTGTATCTTGTTTAATGAAGCCCCTCTCCAAGGTTTAAAGGCAACAGTACAGTGGCAGCCATGTCTATAGTAATGTAAGTGGAGCTCCTGATGTTCCCTTGTAGATAGAGGGAGGAAAGTGAAGAGGCCATTGTTTGATATTCTACCTATTGTGTCTGCCCCCATCCTCAGACACAGGATGAGAAAGTACAACTGAAGCAAAGGGTTAATTGAAGTAAGGACTCCGTGATACAGTTTCCATGAGGTTGTAATGCATGATGGGATGAAGGTTTGACATGCTGCAGCTGGTTGGGGATTACCTAGGCTACCGTAAGCATCATCATCAACAAGAATAACAACATAAAGGCCCTTTCAGTGGGGTACTGCACCTTACAGAGAGCCTTCTGCAATGTTAACTGCTTGGAACTTCAGTGATCTTGAGAAGATTGGGATGTTATAGGTCCAGGGCCTAGCCTCAATTTATCTTAGACTATCTTCAGCCCGCTTCAAAGCTGTCCCTTGCCCCCTTCCATGATGATCTAATATCCTGAGTAATGTACAATCACACCACTGACTTCCTCCAACCAAAAGCTTAACTAAGGGGGCTCTTCTTTGCTATAACCTGTCTACCTGACATCCCCACTAATGTATTTGAAAGGTGCCTTGGCTTATGGCTTTCTTTATCCTGTTACTCTTAAATATTCATGAAACTGTTAACCACATTGGAACATAGAATTTGGAATAACCTGAATCTACGCTCCTCTACCATGAATATTAATATGTAGATTCAGAATTTGAAGTGAGGGCTAGATTTATGTATCCAGCTATGAATACATGCAGAGTACCTAGAATTATAAAAAAAGGGGGTTGTTATATTATAAAAATAGATAAATTAACACTATATAGATTGAAAAAGACCTTCATTCATGCCATACGAAGAATGGGATCTAATAATAATTCGTAGGGATTCTGTAGTCAGCAAGAAGCATTCTCTATGCACAGATATTAATGTCTCAGGCAGATTCAGAGCTATTCCCATGTGGTGGGATTAGCAATATAAGTTACCTGCTTGTTCTGCAATGTAAATTCTTCACATCCTGATTGTATCCCCTCCCTCATAGAGGGTTTTGGGTGACTGTTCAGGTAGCAAACTCTTTCTGTCATCTCATCTAGGAAGCTGCTAACTTGCACCTCCTGTATACTCAGGTAATTAATTTTATTCTTTCTTGAGTCTCTGATAGGGTTGATGACCAGATAGTTTAGTTTTACAATGAAGTTTAGTTGTTTAGGGGCTAAAAGGCTTTTAGGTCTAGATAGATATTTTAAGTTGATAATGATGAGATATGATAGATATTGATTTACATTCAAAATTTTAGATGCACCAAGATAGGAAAGATGTTTTCTTCAAGGCTGTCAAATACAAATAGCCAATACACTAAGAATGTAATATTTATATAAATCCTGATTGTTTCATGGTTCCTCTTGTTATAGGTAGTTTTGTACATATATATAATAATATAAATATACATTAAAATATTTTTTAAAAAGAAAAAAATTATCAAATGCTGCAAAAAGAAAAAAAACTAAAATTTTAAAAATGAGTAATGTAATTCACAGGAAGACCAGGAAAAAAAGCCCACAAAACAAGCAAAATTTAACTTGTTAATTTCTAAGAAAAGAATGAAAGAAGAAAGAAAAAGAAAAGTAAAATAAGGATCTAAATCAAGATTTTGTGGAAAATTCTATATTGTAAGTGCCAATTTTACAACTCCCTTCCAGAAAACACCACCCTTCTCACCACCTCCCTTCTGTGAGGGAGTATAAATAGACAGCAGACTTGGCTGTGACAATCTTTGTGAGTAGACACAGCAGAACTCCTGAGAACGGTGGAAGTTTGGCTTGGAGAATCAATCTATTAAATCATAGGAGAATAAAGCATAAATCAACAAATCCACTCAAGTCAGATACATTTTTGTTGGAAAAAAAGAGTGATTCTGTAAAAACATGAATGTCCACCGTGAGTCCTGGAGCAGATGTCACAGCCTAGATTTCGTGTCACTGTCGCTCTTGACAGGGAGTTTTAACCGGAAGTCTCTTGTCTGTGCTGTCTCTGATATTATGGGAGTTAGAGTCTAGACTTTTCAAAATAACACTTGTAGTAGTTTTACTCAAATCCTAGGGTTCAAAAGCTGCTAATTTCCCAGGCTGTGCTCCTGGCTGTGCCTTTGTAGATGGCTGGGCTATGCAGCTTGCTATTTCGCTGATGTGCCACAATTACCACTTACTGACCTCCCCACACGCTTGATGTACTTCATTGTACAGGAATATTTTCTCTTTGTTTAGTTGCAAGGATTAAAAGCATTATAGCCTAATCCCTTTGATGCATCCAGGCCATTCTTAAATTGAATGTTTTTCTATTAAATCTCCTACTGAGAACCAATTCACAGACACTGTACCAACAGAAGCAGGAAACCCTGATTAATTACAGAACTTCTGCCTCCAAGAATCTCCAAAACATCTAATAACAAAAGGCACTTACACAAATCCACAAGGTTAATAAATATTTCATGTCATTTAAAATAAATTTAAAAAACCTCAAAGGTTTTGAACAGAAATAGTGAGGGAGGGAGATAAAGACTATAGACTAAAGGAACCGCTGTTTATGAATTCATAAGTATTAAAGGCTCAGATCACAGCAATTTTCCAGCTAACTCAATAACTAATTCGTATTAGAAAATCGACTCACACTTAGTTGCCTATGATTCTTGAAATGGAGAACACCAGTTTATAAATTTAATTACGCATTCAAGTCAGAAGCTCCAATGCTGCAATCAGATTTACAGCTTCGACTTACAGAGACCAAAATGTAATGAACTTCCAAGGAGGGAGGCTATCCACCCACCACATCTGCTTTCAGGAGGTGAGTTACACTGATCATTCTCTGTATGGTAGCCATGGAGATGAGAGGAGCCTTCCCCTTTGCTTCCCTTTCTTACCAACACCCATGACCAGATACATATCAATCAGACATATCTAACGCAGACAAATGGATGTCATTTTTCTCTTTATGATCTACAAATAACAGCTTGCATCAGAGCGAGGGGAACTGCAAATATCTCAGTCTTGTACACACTGAGACTTGTATGCCTCCTGAATAATAAAGCAACAAATAATGACCTAACAATTAGAATTATAGAAAGCCCCCAAGATGAAATGTGTGTCTCTACATTTAAAAACCAGAATTTGTTTACCTTTAAAACTAGTGACCTATTTTGTACTTTTTTTCTAACTGTAATTTTGTTCTTGTTTGACTTACATTTCACTGCAGAAAAGGATCAGTTTTACTTGCGGTGACTTTTCATTGAGTGAGCTTATTTTTCCTGAACTCTGGGAAAGGGTTAGTGTCACCAGCCTTGTTTTATACTTTTAGCTAAAGAAAAGCAGCAAAGCTGGAGCCTTTGTAGCTGCTTTAGCACAAAGCACTAGGTTAAATAAAATTAAAATATCACATGCCCAGACACACAGTCACAGGCCTTAGAAATGAATTTAGCTAAACAAGAATTAGTTTTACTCCCTTGTGTACAGTGAGATATAACTTTGAAATTTAAAAACATGAATTGCTCCAAAAGATATCACCTGCCAATGCAGTATAAAAATCGCCACGTGTACCTCTCCCTGTTTCCCTACACTTAGACACCACTCAAAATCATCTAGGCATCATCATAAAACTCATTTTTTTCTTTAACTTTTTTTGAGGATATCATAAATAAATGTACTGTATTTGTATCATTTCCATTCCGTCAGCTCTTCCCACCTTCCTTCACTCTCTTTAAAAGTAAACGTCTCTTTTTCTATTATTATTATTATTACATACACATACACACAACCTACTGAGTCCATTTACTGTTGTTCATATGTGCATGTGTTTAAGGCTGACCATTTGGCAATGGAAACCCTATGAGGGAGCTTGTCCCTGGAGAAAAGTGATTCTCCTTCCTCATCAGCCATGGATGACTACCTCTACCTCTTCATCTGAGGGTTGGGTGAGGGTGGGAACTCCTGAAATGTCCTCTGTGTGAATTGGCGTGTCACCTGGTAGGACTTGCTTAGGAAACCATACTTTTGAGATTTCATGGGCGTAGCACCTCTGTCGTGTCTAGAAGACACTGTCTTATAGCAGGTGTTCTGGCTCGCTGGTTCTTTTAACCCTTCTGCCTGCCACTCTTTGATAATGTTTCTTGAGCCTTAGTTACAGGGGTTATGTTGTAGGTATACCAGTTGGGTCTGAGTGCTATACCATCACTTATCCTGCAGTTGTAGATTGGCCAGTTGTAGATCTCCTATGGTAAACTTTGGTTGCTATAAAAGAAGCTTCTTTGATGAAGAATGAAAGCTACGCTTATCAGTTGGTGTGAGGATAAAGATTTAAATTTAGTTAGAAGCCATGTTGATGTAGTAAAATGGCAGTGCTGGCTTGTCCACTGGTGTCATATGATCTCTCTAGGCATGAATAGTTGGCTAGGTTGAGTGGCCCCTAAGTCCAATTAGGCAGCAACTGGTTACCCCAAAATATGAGTACCATTATTGCACTATTGGGGATATCTTACTGAGCACCATTGTTGCTGTTTGACAGATAGGCCTACTGATTACTTTCTTCCTTCCCAGCTTATATATCACATTTAGATACTATAATAGCCAGCCCTCCAGGAGGAGGCTTCTGAGACATTACCATTTCAAGGCCTTCCAGAACTGTATACAAAGTGTGTGTTGTATTCAACAGTAGGGTCTTACCTTCAAGCGCTGACTCACACTGGCCAAGGATATATATGTATTTTTGAGAATATTTCTTTAGGAAGACTGGATAATCAGGCTTCCCATCATCATTCCTTAAGAAAATTTCCCCTAGTGCTATTTGGTGTATTTAATAGTGGGAAATAAACATTTAATAATTTGCCTCCTGAAGCCTGTTGCTATTTCTTTAAAATATATATTAGAGAGCATGGATTCATGGATAATGGGACAGAGAATCTGGTAGAGAGGCTTCGTGTGGCTATATTCAGGGAATTTATTTTAATTTTCTGCAAGTAACATTCCTTTAGACAGGCTCTATCTTCCCCTAGATACATTCTATCATCTGAAAAAGAAGATTTTGCATGCTCGCAAGTATTTATCAAATTCCCTCACCTGGTTGCTATCAACTCTCTCATCTATAGTTAACATACATGAAAACTAACAGACAGCACTCCAATTATCCCCAGATAATTAATTATATTATCTTTGTTTATCACTTGTTTTATCTCTGCATTCTCTGTATCTAAATAATAGGCATCATACAGAAAGAAACCACATCAGACAAACAGAAAGAACAGCTGCCAAACACTGAGGGCTCCTTTATTGACAGATGCTGTAGCAAGGTTTCTCTTCTGCTGTTTCATCCGTTCTTTTCAACTAGCCTATTGCATCAATATCTCAATTTTACAGATAAGGGCAGAGTCGCACAGTGCTGAAGCCGGAGATTCCATGACTCCAAAGTCCATGTTTTAAACCAAACATCTATACTTCCAGTAACACCAGTGAGTCAGTGGCTCGAGGGTTGTTCGATAGGGTGAAGGGAAAGAAACTGCAAGTAGGTAATGATTAACACAGAACAGCAGCATGCAAAAATAGAGCGTAGAGCTTAGGAACTCAGCAAGACTGTGAACAGTGATCCCAAGGAAAGCAGAAGGGCAAGCCAGGGATTGGGGAAAGCCTAGGTTTTAGGTGAAGTGTCAGCTTCTCTCTACCTCTAACCCTAATCTTGAGACTCTGTTCAAGTTGGCGAAATTAAAAAAGAAAAGTAGGAACTTTGGTCACAGGAATAAAAGAACAGTAACTTTTCCCCTTCTAGCAGCTGTGTCTGACCTGTGGTTCATGGGTCCTATGCATCCCAAAACATCTGTGAACGAAACCCCATACATTTTAAGATCATATTGTAATAGTGATAGTAGACACCTATGCTCCTTGAGTCAAAGGCGTAAGTTGCTGTGTGGTAGAGCTTCTCCCTGAAGGAAGAGGCTGAGCAGAGGATGAAATCTAACCTCGGTCAAATGTGAGGCACCAGAGTACGTGAGAAAGTCATACCCCACTCTCCACTCAATTGTGGAGAATGTTCTGACCATTGGCTAGATCTGGGTAGGTCCCCTGGAGGGGGAGACCTGGTGGCACTCAGAGGAAGGACAGCAGGTTACTGAGAAGAGACTTGATACCCTATGAGCATATACATGGGGAGGTAATCCCCCTCAGGAACAGTCATAGGGGAGGGGAATAATGGAAAAATGGGGAGGAGGGAAGAATGGGAGGATACAAGGGATGGGATAAACATTGAGATGTAACAAGAATAAATTAATAAAAAAATTAAAAAAAAAAAGAAATCTAACCTCGGGGGTATCTCAGGACCCAGAGCAGACCATTTGTTTCACCATCTTGACTCTAAACTTGCAAAACTTCAGGGTTCCCCCCCCCCCCTGTACTTTCATAGGACATTTCCTAATGTCTCTCTTGGAAAAGGAATTTATGTATGTTTGGCTAAACCATGCTCCTGACATATTTGCACAAACTTGATTCTGGAGGGGCAATGTTTTGCATGACAGGGACACTTCAATCAAGAGGTTTTCAGCAATGCAGATTATCTTCCATTTGAGCCTCATCTATTCTGTGGAAAGAGAGACATTGAGGAGGAAGGAAGTCTCTTTTAGGGTGTTTTTGGTCTTCCACTGCAACTCTTCATTGGATCTCTTGTGTGCCAGACCCATCTCTCCCTGTCTCTATTTGTCTGTCTCTTTCTTTCTGTGCCCAGGATGCTAGCGGTGGCAGGTGTGAGCCACCTCTTTGGTGTCTAGGGCACTTGAAGGTAGCTTGGTTTTAGAAGCATGGCTTCAATGCCATTGTTCTGAACTCTGGTCCAGCCACATACAGGCACTGTGACTATAGAACCATAACTTGTCTTACCTTCCATTGTATGTGTTTATTTATTTAACTGTGAAATGAAAATTGAGACTTGGAGATAGTTTTTGAAAGATACCGGCAGTCAGTATTGTCAAAGAAGCTCTTGTTCATTTGCCGTCCTCTACAGCCACATCAGGCATGGTGCCTTGTATTTGGAAGGTTCTCAATCATGTTTGTTAAGTAAATCACAAAAACAGAGTTATGGCAAAGAACATAAACTATTTTTTTTTTACTTTCTGTATAAATGTAATAAATTGTGTGACTTAAAAACACAAAAATTTCATGTATAATTACTTTTTAACCTAAATGTTTAATATTTCCATCATTTGCATTGCATTGTTTTTGCTCTAACCTGACTCCTATATATGTATATGTGTAAAGATATACTTATATGTATGTAAAGATATATATCTTTATATATGTATATATGATGTCTATGTGAAGATGTATATATGTAAAGATGTATATATCTTTACATAGACAACTGCAACAAATGAATAGAAGTGCAGACTTTAATGAAATCATAAAATGTGTATCAAGTTTATAGCATTGCTACTTTGAATCTCACTAAGGAAATGAAGATGCTTATTTCTACATCTTTAAGAGAAAAAAAGCCGTAACACACATATCTTGATGTCAAAATCTTTTCCCCTCTCCCTTTTTATGCCTTTCGCTCTCCCTGACTTCTTCGCAGCCCACCATCTGTTTTGTTAGAAGATCAGTGAATGACTCTTTTAATGGGGAACAAGTTCTGGATGACAGGTTACTTTAAGCAACATCTGAAATGGATTGGAAGATGAGAAGATTACATAATAACATCAGTCGGCATGAACACTTTCCTGCTGACAGATGCAAGAAGCACTTTTTATAATGTGCAGCTCCAAGAAGCATTGATTCAGCATTCATATATATGGCTTCATATGAAACCTTGGTGGCCATTTTGTATATATTGATAGGGCCTCCATAATTGTTTTCAGATAAATGATTCATCAGATTATGGTTGCATTTCACCATCAATGTATTCACCATTAATCATGATATCTAGAAGAATGTATCAAAATTAAGCTTAAGGCTGGGTTCCTCCAGGGAAACCCAGCAGCAGTAAGGTCTTCCCTATGTACCCTGTGCACACATCAGTTCACAGGCCCCACCTGAAATCCCAGAGACCAGTAGCCATCAGGTACTATCAGGTGAGACCTGTCCCCCAGTCCCTTGCTTGCAGGGTTCCTCTGGGCAAACAAAGCAGTGGAAATGTCTTCCCTGTGCCCTCCAAGTGACATTTCTTGAGCCTCAACTCTACCTGCAATTCTAAAGGCAGCAGCCATCGGGGTCTACCAAAGAATGGCAGCTAGCTGGGACTACCAGCTCTACCTGCAATCCCAGAGGCCAACTGCCATCATAGATCATCAGGCATGCCAACACCAGGGTAAACCAGATGGCTAACGGCCAGCATAAAAAGACACTCAACAAAACCAGGGCAATATAACACCACCAGAACCCAGCCATCCTACTACAACAGCCCTGGATATCTTAACACACCCAAAGAGCAAGAAAACGACCTTAAATCTAATTTTATGAAGATGATAGAGGCTTTTTAAAGAGGAAATAAATAAATGCCTCAAGAAAATTCAACAAAATATAATCAAACAGGTGAAGGAGATGAATAAATCCTTTAGAGAAATATAAGAAAATCCAACCAAACGGGAGAGGGAAATGAATATACTGTTCAAGACTTAAAAATGAAAATAGAATCAATTTAAAAAAAAAAACATGAATTGAGGCAATTCTGGAACTGGAAAAACCTAGGAAATAGAATATGAATTACAACACAAACATCACCAACAAGATACAAAGGTACAAGAGATGGAAGAAAGAGTCTCAGGCATAGACGATACAAGGGAAAAAAACAGTGATACATTGGTCAAAGAAAATGTTATATCTGAAAAGGTTCTAACACAAAACATCCAGAAAATGTAGGCCACTCTAAGAAGACTAAATTGAAAAATAATAGGAAAAGAAGAAGAAGAAGAAGAAGAAGAAGAAGAAGAAGAAGAAGAAGAAGAAGAAGAAGAAGAAGAAGAAGAACAAGAACAAGAAGAAGAAGAACAAGAAGAACAAGAAGAACAAGAAGAAGAACAACAACAACAACAACTACTACTACTACTACTACAAAAAGGACAAGAACAAGAAGAACAAGACTCCCAGCTCAAAGGCTCAGAAGCTATCTTCAACAAAATCATAGAAGAAAATTTCCCTAACCTGAAGAAAAAGATACTTATAATCATATAGGAAGCTGATAAGTATAAAGGAAGCATACAGAACACCAAATAGATTGGACCAAAAAATAAAATAAAATCCTACAATACAACCACATAATAATCAAAACACTAAATGTACAGGACAAAGAGAGAATAGTAAAAGTCACAAGGGATAAGAGCCAAATAAGATATGAAAACATCACAGATGTCGGCCCTAACTACTACCCAGCAAAACTTTAAATCACTATAGGGAAAACAAGAAATTCCATGACAAAACCAAATTTAAACAATATTTTCCCACCAACCCAGCCCTAAGGAGGATACTAGAAGGAAACTCCAACACAAGGAGTTTTCACCAACAAAAAAAGAAATATATTATTTCAAATATCAACAATCATGCTCACTAATATTTCTCAACAGGCTCAATTACTCAATAAAAAAGACATAGGCAAACACAGTGGATGTGAAAACTGGCTCCATCATTATGCTGCATAAAAGGAACACACCTCAGCAACAGAGATAGATATTACCTCAGAGTAAAGGCATGGAAAAAGGTTTTCCAAGCAAAGAGGCCCAAGAAAAGAACAGGATCACCATTGTAATATCTAATAAAATAGACTTCCAACCAAAAATAATCAAAGAGATGGGGAAGAACATTTTATACACATCTAAGGAAAAATCCACCAAGATGACAGCTCAATTCTGAATATCTATACCACAAATGCAAGGGCAACCACATTTGTAAAGAAACATTACTAAAGTTTAAATCACAAATTGAGCACCACATATTAATAGTGGGAGACTTGAAAACTACACTGTCAGAAATGGATAGAAACTAAACAGAGAAATAGTGAAACTAACCAATGTTATGAATCAGATGGATCTAATAGATATCTAAAGAGCATTTCATCCAAATACAAAAGAATATTTCTTCTTCTCAGCAACATATGGAACCTTCTCCAAAATTGACCATATACTTTGTCACAAAACAAGCCTCAACAGATACAAGAAGTTTGAAATAATCTCCTGTATCTTATCAGACCACCATGGACTAAAGCTGGACCTCAACAACAACGGAAACAACAGAAGGCATACAAACTCATGAAAACTGAACAACTCTCTACTCAATGACCACTGGGTCAAAGAAGAAATAAAGAAAGAAATTAAAGACTTTGTAGAATTCGGTGAAAATGAAGGCAAAACATACTCAAATTTATGGGACACAATAAAAGCAGTGCCAAGAAGAAAGTTAATATCACCAAGAGCCTTCAAAAAGAAATTGGAGCAATCTTATACTAGAAACTTAACAGAACATCTAAAAGCTCTGGAACAAAAAGAATCAAATATACCAAAGAGGAGTAGACAGCAGTAAATAATCAAACTCAGGGCAGAAATCAATAAATTAAAAACAAAGAGAACAATACAAAGAATCAATGAAACCATAGCTGGTTCTTTAAGAAAATCAATAAGATAGACAAACCCTTAGCCAAACTAACTAAAAGGCAGAGAGATAATATCCAAAGTAACAAAATCATAAATAAAAAGGTGGAGTTAACAACAGACACTGAGGAAATCCAAAGAATCATTAGGTCTTACTTCAAAATCCTATAATCCACAAATAAAATCTAAATGAAATGGGTGATTTTCTTGATAGATTCCTCTTACAAAAGTTAAATCAAGATCAGGTTAACAATCTAAAAAGTCCTATAAACCCTGAGGAAATAGAAGCAGCCATTAAAAGTCTCCCAACCAAAAAAAAAAAAAAAAAAAAAAAAAAAGCAAAGGGCAAGATGGCTTTATATTGTAGAATTCTACTAGATTTTCAAAGAAGTGCTAGTACCAATACTCCTCAAATTATTCCACAAAATAGAAACAGAAGGAACATTGCCAAACTCATTCTATGAAGCTACAATCATCCTAATATCTAAATCACAATAAAATTCAACCAAGAAAGATAATTTCAGACCAATTTCTACCATGAACATTGACAAAAAATGTTTAGTAAAAAAAAAAAAAAAAAAAAAAAAAAAACAAAAAACGAATCCAAGAACACATCAAAAACATCATCCACCATGATCAGATAGGCTTCTGTCCAAGCATGCAGAGATGGTTCAACATATGAAAATCCATCAGTGTGATCCACTATATAAACAAACTAAAAGAAAAAAACCCACATGGTCGTCTCATTAGATGCTGAAGAAGCTTTTAACAAAAATTCAACACCAGAGTATTGCAGAGACCAGAGATACAAACCCTTACCTAAACATAATAAAGGCGACATACAACAAGCAGATACCCAACATCAAATTAAATGGATAGAAACTTAAAGCAATTCCACTAAAATAAGGGACAAGACTGTCTACTCTCTCCATATCTATTCAACATAGTACTTGCAACATAGCTAGTGAAAAAAAACACTAAAGGAGGTAAAGGGATCACAAATTGGAAAGAAAGAAATCAAAGTATCTCTATTCACAGATGATATGAGAGTATACATAAGTGACCCCCCAAAACTCTACTAGAGAACTCATAAAGCTGATAAACACCATAAGCAAAATCGCTGGATACATGATTAACTCCAAGAGAATAATGTGGCCAGTGCTCTCCTCCAGGAGATGTCCTAGATTCTAGGGCTGTGCCATTGAACAAAACCGAAATCTGTGACCTCTTAAAGACTGTAACCCGCAAAAGAAATATAACAAATGACTAACATAATTAATCCATTAATTATATAGCTATAGAATAATTATTAATGAATAATTCATATTCAATGAGGATCATGAGTCTCAGAGGAGATGCCTCAGTTACATTGTTCAGTTAAGCTGAGGTGTGGCCTTACAATGAAGAATACTTAACTATCAGCCATCCAACTGAAGCTAGAAGAAGCAAAAACAGCAAAAAGAAGCTTTTCTTTCTTTATTTATTTTTTTGTAGCAAGTCACGAAAAGAACTGCTTACACTTTTCATTTAACTTAAATAAAACGTTTGCAATGCATAGAATGCCAGGAAAGTAGTGGGAATATTTCAGAGAATTGCTTGCCCACGTGTTTATTTACCAAACAGTACTACTAACACCATAAATATACATAAATCTCGTCCGAGGGAAAAATCAAAGTCCTTTCAAAACAGCTCTCTCTCTCTCATCATCGTCCACGTGACTGGTACTATTATTATCCCTATTTTACAGGTGAGGACATTAAAGTCCAAAGACTGTTCATGACTGAACACAGTGAGTCAGCGCTGAGAATTGCGGAAAAATGCATATGCCAGGCAGCATGCAGAAAGATTTCATCTTCTATGGGTTTGGCCATGGAAGAAGTTAAATTCTCTCGGTGATTTTTGTGAACTTGCTTTCCTTTATGATTATCCCTATTTCTGTCTTTCTTTTCCACCCATACACCTGGTTAGTGTGTAAACTCCTGTGAGAACCGAGTGCTCAGAGGTTTCAGAAACACCCCACAGTCTATAAGAATGTTCCAGGCTAAAAACTCTTCATAAAGGGACCCAGGAAAGACTTGTATTGATCCAGGAATCAAGGGATCCAGGACCATGTTGCCAAAGGGTGAGTGCTGTTTTGCCTCCTAACGTTTTTACAGTAAGTCCCTGATGCCACCTCACTTTCTAGATCCAAATGTCTGTACTAACCTGCGCTTGGGTCCAGCCAATGAACTTCCTGACTATGCTTGGCAAGTACCAGAGATGTCAGAAACCCTACAAAGCAAGCAAGAATGGGGTCTTTTAACTTTGGAATTCAAGATAAAATTGGGAAATTTTCATCAAAGAAAGATGAGGTCCTTTGGGTTATCCTATGACATACTTTGGAAGTCATGGCCAAGAGAATGCAGCAAAGTGTTTACTTTATATGATTTAACCATTTTGAAGATTTTCCAAGTTCCTTCAGACTAAACTGAAGCATGAGATTGTGTTAATCAGCTCTTAAATATTAATGTGGCCCTGCCAAGCTATTTTCCTTGAAATCTTCATTTATTTTACCCAGCTAGTTTTTCATGTAAGGAATAAACAAAAATGTATAGAGCTGTTAACTCATTTTCCCTCTTGGACTATTATGTTCACACATTTACACACACACACACACACACACACACACACACACACACACACACACACACACACCACAGCCAAATTGCCAGGGACAAAATTCACTAAATATTCAAGTTTCCTTTGCTCTCAATTCCTTAACTTTTCTACTAGTCACTCCACTAATGATATCCCCCCCTTCTCTTGAGAGATGTCAAAAATAAAACTAAAACAAACCAAAGCACAACAACAACCAAGCAAGGATTCAAGTAGAAAAATAAAAATAAAACCAAAAAACCTATTCCTCTTTCTGCCATCTTTGTCCCTTTGCTTCTGACCAGGTTCCTAAAAGCTAATCCATAATCTGGTCAGATCAGATAAAATTCATTTGTGCTGGGACCAATTTTGTTGAGTACTTCAGTATGCCTTATGGTGGGAAGATTTCCAGAAATGCAAGGCCGACTTGAGCGTTAGACCATCTAGTTGGAAAGTAAAAAAAAAAAAAAAAAAAAAAGTGGTGGCTATGGAGAGCATGGCTGCCTCATTTCTCAGTTGGATGGCAGTGAGATGCCCTACATACAGGTCCTCAGGAGAGCTATGCAAGGTCACCAGAAAGAAACCTTAGCTGGTGAGACAGCTGGAGCTATGTCTGTCCAGGAAACTGGTAACAGGGTGACATCAACTTTACTCGGAGTCTTGAGGGCTGCTATTTGGCTTCCAGGAACACTTTCAAGGTGTTAATTCTGATTTATGATGCTGTCTGTGTTTTGAATGGTGGTTACCTTAGAAATCGGTGTTAAAAGTTATAGCTAAAGAGTTCCTGAATTTGCACTTCAGACACGCAGAAGCAACACCCTCCTCCCATGAAGAGCCAAGGTGACTGGACTAAAAGGCTGCCTTAATCTGTCAGAATCCTACTTTGTAAATTAAAACTTTCTCCTCCCTGGCTCCTCACACTGAATATAAGAAAATGCAAATGTGTAGGGGGAAACCACGTAAAGATGGTGAACACTAGCACTTAAACTCCTAAGGTGCTAAGGCAGTTAAAAATCCAATTTAGAAAAGCACAGCTGTGAATTCTACTGTGTGTTTGAGTAAGACTCCTGTTTACGGCCCATAATGCTATGTAGTTACATATATTAGCTCATACATTCAAGCCATTTTGTTTTACTGACACGTTCCTACAAGCGACAAGGCATGAATAAGCCACATTTATAAGTGTATTGTGTTTCAAATCTGCCTGCTATTCACACCAGGATTTTAAAAAATAATTTGGCGGATTTTGTTCTTAACTCCTTTGTGGCACTGACTTGACTCAAAAGCATTTTGTGTCTTTCTGCTGTATCCTAATGACTCATTAATTCAATTTTTTTTCTTCAAAGCCTACTGAAACTGTTGGTGTCGTACACTCCCTGGAATTGATGGTGTCTTCTATGTTCACCAATCCTCCTTTTAGTTTTCTAGAGTGTTTGGAAACTGCAACATTTCTTTCACCTGAAAATCATGTCCCTATTTTTTTGTTCTCCTCCACGAAAAGGAAAGGAAATGCTGAGTGGTTACGCGCCTTGACCACGGCCACTGAATAAAGCAGTTACAGAGGTCAGGAAGGTATAGACTTATTACGTGTGTACCTCTCTGTGATCAATTACCCTGCGTCTTACTTGCAAAAGATGCCATCTTCAGGAGACAAACTAACCTGCCACTCCTGTTCACACATACAGCTGGAGCACACACATGAGCAGATCATATAAAGGAACGAGAAACCAAGAGCAAAAGCCAGTTCCCGGGTAAGTCCACGGAAATGTCTACCGCTGCTTGACGTCAGGCAGTTACTGGCAGCCTCAGATGACTCTGCCTTGCTATAAAGACAGTACACTGAGCACCTGAAAGAGGAGCCGTGCTGTCCGTTGCTGTCTTCTGTGAGCACTTCAGTAGGACAAAAAGTAAAGCCTGTCAGCAAAGCCCGACCACGTAATTACCCAAGTAACCGTCGTCTCCCACACCGACTGCATCGTCTTGCCAATGAAGGAAGTGGCACACCGATATGATTGTAATCTATAAGCTGTCATCACTAAGAGTGTTGATGTGTCCTAACACCAAGGACGGCGCAGAGACACAGGCACGGGGGTACTCATTTGATAAGGGCTGCGCTGGACACTGCCTTCGTCTTTCCGTGAAACGACTCACTCTTACAAGGTCGGCTGTGTGTTTTGAGGGAGGAGATGGGGATCTTGGAAAAGAAGAAAGAAGAAACTTAAGTAAACAGGATCAAGAATGGTTTGCTCTATTAGGACTGTCTTACGTTATATTCACTGCCTTGACCCACAGGACTGTGAACCTGTTACACAGACATATACACACACACCACCACCACCCACCACCACACACATGAATAATTTATTCCATGCAGCAGGTGGCAAGACAGCTGATACAGCCTCACAGCTGGCCCCTCTGAGGCTCATACAGGGGAGCATTTGGAGGAGGCTCTGCAGCCCACACTAAAGGCTGATCACAAGGATGTGCAAAAATAAAGCTAGCATAAAATGAGGCACGGTTCTATGTAAGCCAGTCTGATTGCCAAGTGTAGTTCAAACAGCTGCTTTGTTTGCTCATGTTAAGCTCTGGGGCATGTAGGTGTTGGCGTTCATGAGTCAGTTAGCAATTGTGAGAAAGCCCTTTAATTATTAGGCTACTACTTCAAATCTTAATGCCAAATATCATTCTAGGCATTTTCTTTGCCTCTCTTCCATCCTGTACTGCAAAAGATCAGCTATCCCATTCTCCTGGGACCCCTCATGAAGCTGACCACACAGATTAGAAAAATCCACAGCCAGAAATACTGAAAGGAACTGACTCTTTCCCCATGAACTGGAGACTAGCTTGTATAACGCGAGCTTAAACTTAAGTTTCAAGGAACCCTACAATCAGCCAAAAAATAGAAATACAGGAGAAAAGATAGTGAAAAAGATCATGTTTATACAGTTGGTTCTGCAGAAATTTTTTCTAAAGAAATATTCCATAATAAAGAGTTTTACAATCCCGAGTGGAGAGGGTAAAATGTGAAATTTGAGTGAATTGTTTGAGCAAAGCAGCTTGATTCTGTTCACGTTGATGGTTTTCGTAAGTGTAGTTGCTTCTTTATAAAATATTATTTGGCAATACTTTTCATGATTGTGATACCAAATGGCTATCTTAAACCCATAAAGACTTTGTTGACTTAAAAAATAATGCTTTTTTTCATTTCTAGAGAAATTTCATCAAAAAATATAATAGTATTCTTTTTGTGCTGCCTGGGAGAAATAAGCAAAAGCCAGGCAATTTTTGTGTATCAAAAAAAAAAAAAAAAATGCATGTTTTTTTCTTTTCCAGAAGAAATATTTACAGTTTCACAATTAAGCATTGGTTGGCAATACAATTAAACATAAGTACTCAGGCATTGTCAATATGCAGCATGAAGAGGAAAAGAGAAATGGGCTTCCTGACACATTTTAACCTTGTTTATTAACTTTACTCAGTGTAATTCAAGGACCATTTTGAAGAAACAGTATGCTGATAATATCATCACGCATATTCTGATTAAGCGTGGTCAGGGTTTTAAAGTTATCTCTATCTTACTTTATTCACCGGGCATTATCTCAGACTTTCATACCGTTTGACCTTTGTGCATGCTGTGTCCCAGCTGCCCAGACATGAGCTCATAAATCAAAGAAAAAAAGTGACATGAGAGCAAAGGATAGTACATTTGGACTTTCTTTGTTCTGTCCAGTACAGGGGTTGAATCCAGGGTCCTTGCACATGGGAGACAGCTATCTGAACACTAAGCAATAGCCCCAGACTGAGCACTGACTTCTCTTTGGAGGGAAGTCATTGATTTTTCCATGTAATATTACCCTGCACACCAACTTGTTAAGTCTTTTCTCTTGGTGCCCACACTTTTGATGACTTTGAACTGAGAACGCCCTGTCTAGCCTTGCTTCCAGACTTACTGGCATACTCCTCACTGTGCAGGATTGTGTTCCAACCTACTATACCAAAATCATTTGCTTAAACATCTAAGACTTAGTGTTCTTGTTTATGAAATGTGTTGTCACATGGAGCACTCCCAGCAAGCTGACACTAATTTCCAGGAAGGCTTCTGTGAGTTTGTCACCACAGAGTTAGGCCTAGGGAATGGTACACAGACCTCTCAAGACGATCAACATTGTCATTAAAATACTCTGCAGAAATACTCTCTCCTGTCCAGCTGTTCACTAATTCATTCCTATGCTTTCTCAGAAGATGCCACACATCCAAACACCATGGCTCCACCAAGCTGCTCCAATAGCCCTCTTCATAAAGACGTTCCTGAGAGTTTTTCCAACTCATTTCTTACCAGATAATTCACTGTTGTTTTGTTCTGTTGGTATGTGTCTCTTCTTGTCATTTGCTTGCTAGTTCAAGATCCAACTTTCAAATTATTCCATCAGCCAGCACTGTAATTCTTGCAAAACTTGTATTCATTCTTAAGTTATGAACGGATTGATCTCTTTTGTTAAGCACCTCCAGTTCAAGACACAGATCCTGTCCCAGGGCTTGTGTTCTGCATTGAGAAACATCAATATGGAGGATAAAGAAGACAAGAGGGGGTATGCGAGTAGAAACTTGGTTTGCATGTGATATAATTTTCTTTCATAAAAAAGTTCTTCTGATGCCAGAAAAATAATACACGTCTAAAAAGGAAAACATCACACCACAACAAAATCACACACTGAAATCCCACTGAGCCATCAAACACTTTAATGTAAGTGAACAGAAAGTTTCATCACCTATTCCAGGAAAATCAGGTAGCTTTTGCCATGGAGGCCACTGTTATAAACTACCTTAACCAGGAAGTCTAAAAAGGAATCTGATCCTCAGTACAACGGACCGTCTTAGGGGTATCGGTCCTCTGCAATAAGCCAAATTTGATTGTATTTCCTCCCGGTTGAAAGTTCCAGCATCTGAGCCCTGGTGAGTTCTGTGTGCTGCCTCCTAGCCCATGTGTCTTAGGCTTCCCGTTTTGAGATGAAGACAGACTAACACTCCACTGAATGCTTCTTTGATAAAGTGGAAACAAACAGATGTTAATACGCCTTAGTATTTTAATGAATGAGAGTCTTACCTGGATGTTAATGAATATGTTGAAAAGTATTTGGGGACAACAAACGTGCATCTCTGAAATAGGTTTTGTGACAGCAAATGCTCTAAGCCTTTGCCTTCCGTGGGGTCACATTCTAAATGAGGAACATATCCACTACAGGACATCTAAATAGAGACCCAAGATTATGGTGCTCACCAAGGCAAAGCAGTGAGGAAAAACATCCCAACTAAAAAGGCAGTTTACTCTGTAAACAGTAATTTTCAATTGACATTTGACTTCAGATAAGTTGAAACATCTGAGCCTGAGTCCCACACCAAATTAAAACACACATATAAACCACCCCCTTGGGGCTGTCGTCCCCTCAGAGATGGAGTGCTAGCACAAGCACTCTGTGAGATGACCCATGTAGCCATGTTTGAAAAAACTCTGGTTGTTCCCCATAATTCTGGAGAAGTCCAATGTTCATTTACTGGATGCACATCTTTAATGACCTTACTTCTGCTTCTTGTTTACCTGCAAGTTCCTGACCTGAACATAATCTACATCCTTTAGTATGGCTTGGCTTCGATTGTCTTGTTTCCAGGCCTCTCACAGATATTCTGGACCCAAAGATCTGCCAGAATCCTATGAATCTGTTGGCCTCTGTAGATCTTTTCCTGTGACACCTTTGCTGAGACCTAAAGTCACAGTTAGATGATCCCCAGTCTCTCTAAACCATGAGGTACTTTCCTCGGCTAACACATAAAACAATGTATTTAAAGGTAGTATTTCCTTGTCGCAGGACAAGGACTCTGTTCACTTGATTCTTGCTGAATCCTCAACACACTGCCTGTACTCAGTTGCCAATGATCCCTTCCTCACTAAATGAATGCATTACGATCCTCTAATAGTTTCCATTATACTTTAATTTATTTACTTATTTATTTGTTATTATTGCAACTAGTAATATATATTATTGTATACATTAATAGGTTTCACTGCAACATTTCCATATATGTGAATAAACTGATTTGGTCACATCCACAGTTCCCAGCCCTGTGCCCTAGTGTCCCCTCACTTGTCTTCACTAGTTCACCTTTCACTACTTACAGATGAGCTTTAGCTTTTAATTCCAATTTCTACATAGGAAAGGAACCATGTGTTGTTTAGCATTTTCCTCTGAGATAGAATATCCTATATTGGAGAGAAGCTTCTTAAGGAACAGGATGTTCACAGGAATGAGAAATATTCTGTCCTGTAAAGAAACTAACTGAACTCAGGTAGGAAAAAACTCAAAGGCTTATGAAGTACCTGAAACTGATCAGATTTACTAGACCTTTTCATTTTTAAACCCAGAAGTAGGTGGCCAACAAAAGATAAATTCAACAACATCTTTGGAGGTTCCTTTTCCATAATATTTTGCCAGAAATTTTATTTTAACATTACAGGTCCTTCGAGTATATATTATGGCTTCCAGCTTTATGTTTTTATGGGATGCATGTGTGTGTGTGTGTGTGTGTGTGTGTGTGTGTGCGCGCGCGCGCGTGCGTGTATTGATCTTTGTACATTTCTCATGCTTTTGTTTGGCTCTTTTCTTCTATTTGTTTTATCTTATTACATTTTGTTTTTATCTTCTTTTCTTTTCTTTTCTCTTTCTTTTACTATTCCTTGGATGCTTGTTTGTTTTCTAAGAGATAGAAACAATGTGGATCCAGATGGGAGAGGAGGTAGAGACAACTGGAAATAGTTGAGGGAAGGGAAATCTAAATCAAGCTATAAGATATGCAAGATCTATTTTCAATAAGAGAAAAAAAATACATGAGAAGGAAAAGCAAATGAGCAGTTAGTGTCTACATACTTTTGTTGGAATAAAAACAATTGGCTCAAGAAATAACGGCACCTATTCTTTAGCTTACAATTCCTTGATCACTAGTAAGATAGAGTATAGAAAGAACATGCACAGATTGCCTCGATACAATGTTCTCTCTCCTGCAGTTTTATGTAAAATCATATGGTTTCTTGGTTTATTATGGGTAAGTATGCTCTCTGTGATGAATTTTAAAAGCATTCAGGAACATTGCCTTCTCAAAAACTAGATCTTCTACTCAGAAAAACTACCCTTTAGAATCTTTTACATGTGTATTCTTCCGGTTCTTTGGTGGTGTAGCCATCAGTAAGTGACCCTACTTCTACTCACTGACCTCCCACCCATGCAGGGCAAATAACTCCTGCTAAATTCCATGGGCCGCACACAAAAAGACAACATGAAGGGAGATACAGAACCTCTTGAGGAACGTCCCAGACAGAAAGAGTGGAAAGAGAGACGAGAATGGAGGAGTGAATGTGGCTAAATTTATTGTATGCATGCATGAATCTGTAAAACAAAAAAGAATAAATCTATGAATTTTTAATTCAGATATGACTAGGTTTTGAAGCTCAGCCTGTGTCAGCACTGGGTGACTGTTGACTGGATATTGGGCCACTGGGTATTTATCTAATTTTTACTGAAGATCCTGGAACAGGCTGTGCTTAGTCTCTAGATAGATTGCAAAATACCGTATTTGTCAAGGGTTGAAGCAGAGCCTGGTAATTATCCAGAGCATTCTCTAACCTGGTGATATCCCCCACAATTGCCTGCCTAGCCTCAAGGCTTCACTTTCTGCAAAAAAATAAAATAAAATAAAATAAAATAAAATAAAATAAAATAAAATAAAATAAAATAAAATAATTAACACTTCCTGTTTATATCAATCTTGGCTAAATGTTGGTCCTTTAAAATGAAGACTGACTTTCCTACATTGCAGTAGATTATTTTGCAATCAAGGGGACATAAATACTCAGTGAAACAGAGGAAAATATTCAAGCTTGTCATACATAGATTTTGTTTCATAGTGGTGGAGGCTGGGTTGAAACCAGAAACTTCAAGAGGATCCATATTACCATGGAGAGAATTCTTGACTGAATATACTTACGGCAATGCTTTATCTTACTTATTACCATTCCTCTCAGCTGTCTTTAACAGGAACAATGCCTTGTCATCACTAACAGATTCCCACAGCCTTTTAGTCAATCTCATAACAGTTGGTCTTTCCAGTTCCAAGTTTCAAGCATATTTTAAAGTCATTCTGATTTTCTTTTACTATTCTATGCCATGAGCATTTAATGGGTCATATATTACATATCAAATTAAGCTCATGTACTTTGTTCTCACCTAAGAATTTTTTTGGCATTACCACCCCAAAATAATAATTACCAGTAAGTCATATGAAAAGCCTTTCTAGATTGATTCTCCATTCTAGTGATGCCTTTTGAAGCTCAACATAGTTGGAAGCTACAGGCTTTACCAAACCATATCGTTGATTCAGAGGGATATCTTCATGGAAATGTTTGTTTTGTTTCCTTAGCAATAGTTTTGTAAGTAGCTTAAATCAACAAAATCAAAGTGGAGTAAATGTCTAAGAATCTTAGAAGCTCTGGGCTCCTACTTTAATCCATGGAATATTGGGGGGGGGGCAAAGAATAACACTGAGCACAGCTCGTGGCACTCCCTCCAAAGTCCAACCTTGGTTCGGCTCTCCACCTGAAGTGAAATCAATATAGTCCTTTGCTCTTTAATACCATATCACAGCAGCCAGACATGGTGGTGCATGCCTTTAATCCCAGAGCTCAGGAGGCCAAGGCAGGTGGATCACTTTGAGTTTGAGGCCAGGCTGGTCTACAAAGTGAGTTTGGGACATCCAAGGCTACACAGAGAAACCCTGTGTGGAAAACAATAACAACAACAAAACCATATCACAACTGCAACTGCAGCAGCCCATCTTTATTTTATTTGAGGAAATATACACAATGCCTTCACTATTTCATGATGAGGGCTGATTCAGGATAAAAGCCCTTTGTGAATCATAGAACATCAATGATCTAAGGTTATGGAAGCCAGTTCCCTCTGGCCTTCTGCTAATGTACCCATAGCTCTGCAGGTGGTCAGGCTGTATTCCTGAGTTCACATACCTCTGTGCAGACAAATTCTATGGTTGCTAGCACCCCATACTAGTAAGGGCTTTATGTCCGTTGTATTGTTCATATGAGACTTGTACTTCCATTAAAGACTTCTACTGCCCACCTAATCTACTAAATGGGATTATTTGCTTTCAATCTTTACACACACACACACACACACACACACACGTGTGTGTGTGTGTGTGTATATGTATGTGTATATATAATATATTATATATATATATATATTCTGAGCCACAGTAGAATATTAATTTATAGTTCTTATATTCTGGTTATTAAAACCTGAAAGCACCCGTGCCAGTCATAAACATCTGTGTATGAAAACAGCATCATCTGTTTCCATGGCAATAAATTATCTAGTTCAAACCTAACCGTGGCTTCTTAAAACAAATAAACAAACAAAAACCTATGTGTTTTCTACTTTTTCTTATCTCTAAGTTATTCATCAAATGAATGTGTTGGCCATTGATCTCTGGTGACAATTGAACATGAAGCCCACTTGTTTTATCTCTAGAATTAAATCTCAAGTCTACCCAGTTCTTACCATCTCTCTTCATTGGGATGTCAGAATCTCCAACTCACACTGTTCCATTTACAGCTTTCAATGAACAGATTCTATGCGCATAGCCCTCCCAAATCAGTCCCCCTTCCTCCTTCTAACCCTGCCACAGAGCTCTCATAATCTCTGAGAGCCATGGGTGCTGTCATTGCTGTCTTGCCTGGAAAGTTCTTCCCCGGCACTTCGTAGAGCCGGTTCCTTCTTTCCTGTCACATGTAGAAGCAGCACACCTACTTTGTCCCCACAATGTCTCCCTCTTCTTCATAAGAGGATACTTGAGCAACTCTGTCACAGTACTTCTCATCTTAGTCACAGAGTGGGGAATTCTCATTTTCTGTATTACCCTCATGTCATTTCTTCTCTGTCTCGGTTGCAAGATGTGCAAATGCTGAGTCCCTGTATATATTACTCCGTACATTATTTTTCTTTTTTTCCTCATTGTGCCGCAGCACTTGTGCAATTTACAGGCACCTGGAAATCACTAAAATATCTTTGTCAAGTAAAGTCTTGATATGCTACATGGTGGAAATACCAAGTTAAAGTCCCATCCTTTGTCAGTGTTCCCTAACTCCACATTCCATGGCATCATTCCATGAATTCGAACTGAACAATGGAGCAACATTGGACTTCTATATCAATTGTATATATACATGTAAAGGAGGTTCACATGAATGTGGGTACCCCAGGTACCTGAATAAGGTGTTATAGCCCCTGGAGTTGGAGTTATAATTGTTTTTCCTCTACAAAAGTAATATGTGCTCTTAACCACTGAGCCATCTCTCTATCCTCAGGAGTTATTGTCAATGAATCAAGAAGTATAATTCGGCATGATGAGACAGTGCTAGAGATAAGTGGTAGTGGTTCTTGACATTCAGTATGAAAGTATGTCAAGTCACTCAGTTAAAATATTTAAAAGCCCTTACGATGATTAGAATCGTAGGTTTCATAATGCCTACTTTAATATAAAAATAATGTAGGTAACATTACTTAAGGTGCTGTGGGAGGTATAAGGACAATCAGTTGGGTTTGGAGAGATTCTGGAGAAGGAGCGTTTGAAACACTTCGTAGAATTGGCATCCACACAGAGAGAAAGGAACCACATAGAGCAGAGAGAGGGCGTGAGAGTGCATAGTCAGCCAGGAGGTGTTTGATGAGGGCAAGATGAGGATGAAGACAACTGTGAACTGAACAGCCTCCATGTCCTGCATTTGTTTGTGCAGTAGGCAACAGAATTGCCATTACTACCAACCTCAGACAGGTCATTTAAATTAACAGTGAACTAAAAGGTGAGATTTTTTTTTTTTTTTAACTAAAGAACTAAAGATCCCTTTGTAACAGTGCGAATGAAAAGCGATGTGGCCTCTTTATGAGAAATCCGCATCCAAAACTCAACATCCAGAGGTTGGAACAAGAAGAGCTGGTACTTCACTGCCGTGCAGGACAGCCCTCCGCCACACCCAGGAGAAGACTTGGCTCTTTTTTTTTTTTTTTTTTTTTTGGCTTAAGTTTCAAGACTTAATTTTAAAATCTCATTACATGTCTTTTCTGTAGTATATGCTTCAAAACTAGTTTTTAAGTGTGAGGTCAACACTTAAATTTGGATAGTTAGGGACTGAAGAGATGGCACGCAGCCGTTAAGAACACTTACCGCTCTTGCAGAGGAACCAGGTTTGCTTCCCAGCACACGTGGCAGAGTGCAATAACCTGTAATTTCAGTTCCAGGTGATCCAACACCCTCTTCTTGCCTCTGCAGGCTTTCTGTATACGCAAGATACACATTAACTCACATAGTTATATATACATAAATATAATAATATATTTTTAATTTTTCATAATTAATTTTATATCTATTAAAAAATAGGCAATGAAACTTAACTGGTTACTATCTAGCATCTGCCATAGACAGTATAAACATGACATTCTAGAACTGTGGTTGAGCATGGCCATGTCATCACAAAAAAAAGAGTGAAATGCAATATCTGACATCGAAAGTCATAGAGTAGCTTTGCAGACTAGCTCTGCATTAGTCTACCTGTGTGCACTAGGATGACTGGATGTCTCTTAGGAGCCTGTCCTCGGGCACTAACCCCCTCCCACAGGTTAACTTAGTCAGACAAGGTCTCATACACCAAGGGTCCTGAACAGTGAAGAGATGGATGTTAAGCAAAACAGCAACAACAAAAGCAATTTTAAGGCTAGAGTGATGGCTCAGTGGATAAAGTACTTGTCACCCATACATGAGGATTTGAGTTTGAGTCCCTAGTGCCTATAAAAGAAATGCAGACCCACTGGGAAGGAAGAAATGGGCAGGTCCTTAATGCTTACTGACCAATTGACCACATGTCCTGCTGAGTTTGCAGGACTGTCTCCAATAATAAAGAATAAAGCAATAGTGTAAGACACCAGCATCAACTTCTGTCTCCTACATGCATTTATATCATTTATATACACACAAGAACACTTGTGCATGCATAACACACACACACACACACACACACACACACACACACACATCCATACACCTGAGAGAGAGCAAGAGAGTGAGAGAGAGAGAGAGAGAGAGAGAGAGAGAGAGAGAGAGAGAGAGAGAGAGAGAGCTGAAAACACAAATGCTTCCTTTCTTTTATTGCAAGGGTCAAACACCATCTGAAGTCACCTGTAAGCCTTGGAGTGAAGTAAAGCCTTTCTTCCGAGCAAAGGCAATTTCAGGTTTTACCATTTATTTCCTTTCATGTGTCATTTCACTCTGCCCATTCTGCTCTTTTTTTCCCCACTCTCCTCCATTATAATCTGCACAGGAGCCTCATTTAGTTAAACATTCTCCACCCAGTGTCACAGGAGGGCAGAGGTTACTTCTGTCTTTGGGGTTTGCATTTCCCATAAGTATGTTGTTAAAAACTATATTCTCCCTTCATATCCAAACCCAGTCCATTTTTTTCCTAATTTTAGTTTCCCTCTGTGAAGAGCAACCTGCAATCAAAATTTTGGCATATAATATATTATAGGGCTTCTCATTTTATGAATGTGGCTGCTAAGCTTGGGCATATAATATGGGAAGTTCTGAAGATTTTCACAGGAACATCACTTTCTTCTTTGTCCTCTTTTTTCACATCACACAGTAAGAACAATTCTATTCCCGCGTATTCCAATGCTCGTATGTTCCCATGATGTTTTATGCTTCATGGGAGGAGATTAAGTTTAGTACAGTACTTCATTCAAAACACATTTGCCGACTGGCAGCTATCAACCAAGTACTAAACTTTTGCTTGCAGATATAAGAAAAGATAAATAAATTATGGGACCCGTGTCATTTCTGGGCCTTGATGCATACACTCTATATAGGCTAGTTGCACTAAAAGACATCCCTAGATAATGCCTCATCTTCAAGATAACAGGAGACTAATGATAATTTTTCACTATTCCTCTTTGGGTCTCCAACAGAGAAAACTGCAAGAGTCACTGCTGCAAATGTGGGGAAAACTCCACCCAAGCAGTACTGAAGGTAAGAACCACAGAAGAAATGGGTGCCATAATGTGACTATGCCCTTCAGCATCTTTGCTTGTGCTAGGGCAGCTATGGTGACATCAGTTTGCTCTGCTTCATGAGTGTTTTGTCTTCACAGACTTGACTAAATTTGGGATGCAAAAGTGACTAGAGGTGAACTCATTCATTCAAATTTTTCATAAAATTACTAACAACAGTGATCCATTTGTGTCGTCATACAGTGACCTATGAAAATATGTATCGTACACAAGGTGGTGTATTGACAGAGGTCAAGAGACCATGTAAGTATTTAACTCCCTGAACAATTTTTATCATGAAAGATAATTCATGCACAAGAGAACTTAAATCTTAACACGCATCTTGAAATGTATTTGTACTCTGCTTTTGTTAATTAAACCAAACCCACTCATTCATGGGTTTCTAAGTTCTTCATGCATATAAAATTTTTTATTGTATACCCAACTTATTGGCATTCTAGGACAGGCCCTGTGTTGAGTATGGCCTGTTGTAAAGTCAGTTAAAGATACGGGACAAATCTGATGCATGAATGGTAGTAGCTCTGTGCTTTCAAAGACAGACAGTACCAGTAATGTGTCCAACAGATTTAAAAGACAAAAGTAAGATTAGTGGGAAGAGAAGTTCAGACCTGCAGTTTCTAAATAAGGTTGGGTAAGATTGGGAGGAATCATGGGGAGTGTGAGGCTAAGCTGTCATCCTCAGCTTTATCTCAAATACAAGGAATCCAGAGCCTGGGGTGGACACCCACTTTGTCATCCCACTGGGTGAGAGGCTAAAACAGGAGGAAGATTGCTGAGTTGGAGCTCAGTTTGAGATACAGAGTAAGACCATGTTTCAAAAATATATAGTAAAATAAGAAATATATATGCACATTCTGGAATTCCCAAGCAATTCTATTACCTTATTTTATATTCTGATGAAAAAATTAGTGTGTTGGTTCAATTACTATATTTAAAATACAACTTTCTTACAGTAAATTTTAATATATGTCACATGTGTCCTGTTTTCAATGCATATAGGCTTGTTTGTTCCTTCTTTTATGAGGTAATTGAAGGAAATGTGTTTTTGCTTCCTTGTTTTCCCTAGGCAACACTGAGTAGAATATTTTAAACTAAAGGTAGATCCACACGAAATGCCATAGCATATACAAGAAATTGTAAATTGTTTCTTGGAGTATCAACAAGAAATAAGTGTATGAAAAAAGGTGAGCTGACAAATACATAGAAAACTCTGATGGAGGAGCCATCACATTGGATTTTTTTTTCTTTTTCCTAGTCCTGATGTCATTTCTAAATAAGATGTTATCATAGCCCTCATTTTAGAAGTTTATAGTGCTTAAATAGCCTGCCTAGGATCACACAACCAACAAGCAACATGGTAGCATTCAAATAAGTATTTCAATTGCAGAGCTGATTTCTGTGTTGCCTCCTTATGAATGTTACACGGTGATGTCTGTGTTCCATTCTCTGCAGTTGTGCTCAATGGAATGTGTGTCAGATACACATAAAGCCAGAGAATAATATATGCAGCCATTCAGTAAGAAGTCAAGTATATTCAACTACCTTTCAAGGAATTCTACTTGGATAATAAAATGAATGTTTCAAAGATGTGTGTGTGTGTGTGTGTGTGTGTGTGTGTGTGTACATTTCATAGGAAAAATAAAAATGTAGTATAGGCTAATATGCAAAATTTTGTAAACTACAGAGGTAAAGAGATTTTCAAAATGACATGTTATGACCATTGTCTTGCTTACCCTGTCCTTAAGCCACACTCATTTGTTTAATGCACCCAAAGATATATTTTTAAAATATTCTTTCAGGCATGAGAGTCTGTGGTGTTTCAAAAGGTGTACATCGTGGACAAGGTTGAATTAGGCTAATTTTTCATAGATAAGAGACTACAAGGAGGAAATCTGTCTTTACAAGTAGTATAGACATTGACTCTTTTTAGAACGGGGTGGATTGGAGGAGCTTGTGGACCCTTCAAGTGGCCATCCTCTAAGGACAATGTACGTGGGTCTGGAATTTGTGAGGGAATTCTTCCACAAAAGCCTTATATCACCTTCTTGTACTACAGAGTTCAGAATGGTGTTTCCATAGAATTGTGTATGGTATAGCTTAGGAAACCCAAAACTATTTATTTAACAGGTAAAATGGGGGGGGGAGGACAATTCTAACAGTGCAATGAAAAGAAGATAGTCTATATTGTTGTTTATGGAGATAAAATTCATAAATATTTCATATTTTAAAGAGGTCATGGTGGAGATATATATCAGATAGATAGGTAGGTAGATAGAAAGATAGATAAATTGATGATAGATAGATAATAAGTGAATTCCTTTAAGACAAGGAAATTTCCATGTAGTCCCACAGCATTAAAGAAGGAAGCCTTGTATTTAAACATAGAATTATATATATTTCTATGATGTACAATTGTTAAAGGTTGATATTTTAAGTAAGTCTTTCTGCCAGAGTGTAAGTGTTCTTTCCATTCTATTCTCTAATAGAAATTATTTTGGTTGCTACATTTTAACAAAGTGATACACACATACACACACACATACATACACACATTTTACATATATATATATATATATATATATATATATATATATATATATATATAGAGAGAGAGAGAGAGAGAGAGAGAGAGAGAGAGAGAGAGACTTCTGAGTTCTCCAAATTTGTCTTTAGCGGTCTCTTAAGAGTTCGGGGGAGTTTTGTGGCTTTAAGATTTAGTTCTCACTTTATGAATCACTTTCTGGGGATCAGTTTCCTCAAACTAGTGTCCATTTAGTTTAACTGACCATGATAACTTTGAAATAAACTCATATATGCCCATAGAATATACTTTAGACACCATTGACTTTGGTTTTCCAATGATTTCCATTTTAATGTTCAAAGTGGATTTTACAGTGTTTGCTTCCTTCAAAGGTGTTTTACTGTGGTAATAAAATTTTATTTTGCACTAAACTTATCATAAAAGAGATCAATGTGGTGTGACTGAACACTGGTTCTGTTGAATCTTACCAGCTTTAGTTTGCCTTTGGTAACACTTAGCAAGCAGAGATGTGCAGTAGAAATATCTGTCATGACTCTCTCAGAGCCCCAAATTAATCCTGGCAGTGTTCAAGACCCCATCCTCCTGACTCACCCTCTAACTGTTCTCCTATGTAGTATTTCAATTAAAGCTCTTTGTTCCTCATTCCCCTGGCCTTTCCTCCAAACACATTCCACCTTTTCTCTTTTACTAACTTCTCCCTCTAGCCCTGGTCACTGGCTCCTCGTGAAGCTCCAGTAGGAAACATGGCTCACTTGCAATGCCTCTGGTATCTCAGAATAGGAAAGTAGAGCTCATTACTACTCCTGTACTCCTGGGAAATCCCCGTCATTTGGAGGGTCACATTCACAGTTCTTATACATTCTGTGGTCCCTTGTCCCTATAGGATCTATCGATTCCATGGGCAATTCCCCTACATGAGCATATATTCCTTGATACGTGTTCCTCGTGCTCACTGAGTTCTTTAACCCCTTGGTGATTCTTCTTTTTTCTTCTTCCTGCCTTCCTTTCTTCACTTACTTCCCTATCCACAAGGGAATGCATGGCTTATTACATCTGTTCTTTCTTCTCAATGATTTTGTAATCTCTTGTCTTTTCCAATTGTTCTAGACTAGCCAAACACACATCTTGGACAATATATACTTACATTCCATTAGTATTTTAAGGCTTCAAAACATGGTCAATGAAAAATCTTGAAATTATAGCCACTGGTCTCATACAAATGAATGGTCTTCAACCCCAACTAGATCTGTCAAGCTGACCAGCAATTATCCTATGCTCTTTCAAGCAAGTCTCTCACCTTCCATGATGGACTTCAGACCGTCTCTGTTCTCCAAAAGTGTTCTATTTTTCCCTTTACATGCCTCCTATTGTGCTAAGCACATTATCTCACCACCGGCTTAACAGAGAAAGCAAATGCCCTTAGCCAAAGAAACTTTGAGCTTCTTACTCAAAACTCTTACACTAACTTGTATATTTCTCTTTTTCAACCCCTCCTGCTGCACTAGAAGATGTCCCTTTCTCCCTATAAAGTTGACACTTCCACCTAAATATGAGACTTTATCCATCTTACACCTACACAAACATGCTCTACCAATTTACTTTTTCTTTTAATATTTTAACTTAAATTTTATTTCTAGTTTAAAATATAATTGCATTATTTTTTTCTTGTCCTTTCCTCTCTCCCACCTCTCCCATGTACCCCTACTCCACTGTCTCTCAAATTCATGGCCTCTTTTTTCTTTGTTATATATACATGCATAATTATGTAAATACAACGTGCTGAGTCCACTCAGTGTTGCTTCTATTATATGATTTGGAGCCGATCATTTGGGCCTGGATAACCAATTAGGGTGCCCGTCCCTGGAGAGTCCTAATTCTCCCACTCTTCACATTCCTTGGATGTATACAGTTCTTTGTCTAGGGGTGCAGTCCCCAAGAAATTCCCCCTTTTGTGCTAGCATGCCGATTGTCTCAGGTCTTATTTAGGCAGCCATATTGTTGAGGTTTCATGAATGAAACTTCCTGATCATTTCTAGGAGACACAGTCTTACAGCAGATTTCCTGGTCTCTGGTTCTTACAGTCTTTCCTTGTTAACTGTTTCTTTGTACCTATGAATATTCAAGTTCTTACATAACTGAAGGAAAGGAATTTGTTCACTGGCCTTATATTCCCTTCCAATTTAATCATAGAATTTTTCTTTGACTTTCCTTACTCCTAGGATCACCTAGGAGACACATCTCTGATTTGTCTGTGAGGGTGTTTTCAGAGAGATTTCCTGAAGAGGAAAGGCACACCCTGAATGTGGGCAGCATCATCCCATGGACTGGGGTTGCAGGTTGAACAAAAGGAAAAGGAAAGAGCTGGCTGATCATCAGCCTTTGCTTCCTGAACATATATGCAATGTGAACAACCATGTGATCATCCCTGCCATGATGGACTTGAGCCCTTCAAAACCTAAAACAAAGCAAACTCTACTCCCCTAAGTGGCATTTGTCGGATACCTAATCACAATCACAACAATGAGAAAAGTAACCAATACAAGTTGTATTATCATTTTTACAATTGATACTGAGGTCAGGTACTTGAATTCAGGATTTTTGTCTTTGTTTTATTAACTATTATTTCATTTTTACACATGTGTAAACATCATTTTTGTTTTGTTTCTCAGACAAGGCCTCACTATGGCACCTATCCAGCTTTGTAGTACAACTAATCTAAAGTTTGTCAGTTTGCTAGTTCAGCCTTCTAAGTGTTTGGATTACAGGTGTGTTTCAGCAACTGACCTATATGCACACACTTCTATAGAATTCAAAAATGCACATACTCACACTTTTTGCTCTTTTGGTTAAAGGTGTTTTTGCCCCGAAGTTGGTTTGCTTCATATCATTTAATGAAAAGTGTGACTTCAACTTGATTTCTTTCTCATTTTTACCAGGTCAATTCTGTGTGTAGATTCAGATTCTATATTTCTGATTCTTTAAAAAAATTATAATAAGGTTTTTGTTACATCACTTTATTCTTACTCAAGAATCCCAGTTGTATGTGTCTGAGATCAATTTTGTCTGTCCTCTGAAACTACTACTTGCTAATTACTTTTCTCTCCCTTTATTTTATTGACAGAAGTTGGCTATTTTAATTCTCTTCCTTGATGTCCCTGATGATAATTCCTATTAGTTCTCTGCTCTCTGTCACCTGGTAGTTTTGACCTCATCTCTGAGATGATTTTATCTTTCTACTCTGTTCTTTCTGAAGTCTTCTTAGCTCTCACATTCTTTGCCTCTTTTTTTTCTGAGTTTTTGAGTTCCTGGTTGAAGTATTTTATAAATATATGCAAATGCTTATTTGATAATTTTTGATTTGCTTTTCTTATTCTGTATGGGTTTTAGGAGAATTTTCACCAATAAATATATTTTTCTTATTTTGTACTTTCATCATTTGATAACTTGAGTGGTTTCAGCTATCTCCTGGCATTTTTATCAAAGTCCCCCAAAAAACCTCTGTGTTAACTGTGAGAAAGTTCATGGCTTATCAGTTTTCTCAGCTGAAGAGCACCCTCTTCTGTTGATATAATAATACATAATCTATTTTAAAAGTAGTGACATTTAGAAAAAGGAGATAATTTTTACATTCAGTAATTAGTGCTTGTCTTTCATTTATTTGTGGTTTGATTTTTCATTGTTTTTCCATATTTTTCTACATTTTCTTGACCAATATATCCCTTCAGTTCTACACAAGGAGACAGTTAAGCATTCTTCTTGCTTTGTAGGAGTCAGTCTTCTGCTGGACAAAGTAATCTGTTTCTAAAGCCTATATCTGGGATGTCCTGCATTGTTTCCAGAATGATTCCCATTTACTTTCTGTTTCAGGGTATCCTTCAGGGTTTTCTTCATCAAATGAGCATTTGTGGTATTCTTTGTCTTCTCATGTGCTGTAGCCATGAGTCTCTCTTTCTTGCTTTCCTTCGTACAGCTTTTAGAAGTTATATGAAGAGCTTTGGTTTCATGTAGCTGTCATTATCCTTGATTAATAATATTACTAAATATCCTATTCTAGAACTTATTTTTAATTCTCTATGAACTTTTTTAGAGATTGAGATGAGTTTTACTTCATTAATAAAAAAATCAGAAACTAGTGACTATCAAGCTTTATTTCTTACTGAACTCTTATCTTTTGTTAATGCTGGTGAACTTCCTATTGCTTTTTAAAAAATGAGATATGTGACTTACAAAGACAATGTATTTTGTCATACAATTTTGGACCATCCGTTCTATGCTGAGTATACTCATTTGTTTTCTACCTGTAGCAAACTACATAAACAATGAATCAAGAAACAAAGATGAAAAGGTAGCAGCCAGGGTCCCACAACCTCCATTATAAGTATAACTTTATTGACCTAAATTCCACCTGTAAGATTCCTCCTTCCAAAGAGTCCAGAACCTCCCAATAGCACCCTGATTTGAGCAAACCACACTTTACCATATGGAGCTCTGGAGAGACATCAAGATCCAAACTATAGTTCTCAAAGTCCTGCTGTGGACTTCTCCTCGTTTTGACTTTCTTTTTCCTTTTTCTTTTTCTTCTAATCTGTACTTTTTAATTTTTTAAATTGTTATTTAATATTCTTGAGAATTTTAAAGATAAGCATTGCATCTACATCACTTGTTCTTACCGCTCCCTCTCCAACTCTTTCCATATCCCTCCTCCCAATTTCATGACCTCCCCTTTAATTATTAAATGGAGATTGATAGATTAATAGATACATAACAGATAGATAGATGATAGATAGATAGATAGATGATAAAAAATATAGAGAGATAGATGATTATAGATAGATGATAAATATATAAAAAGAGATAGATAGATGATAGAGACAGAGAGATTGAGAGATAGCTAGATAATAAATAGCTAGATAGATGATCCATAGATAGATGATAGATACATAGATAGATAGATAGATGATGGATGTGAGAGAGAGAGAGACAGACAGAGAGAGAGAGAGAGAGAGAGAGAGAGAGAGAGAGAGAGCTGTGTCTCTGTCTCTTTCTCTGTCTCTGCAAGTCTCTTCTTCTGCCTTTCAACCATACTGGAGGAATATTAAAACCAAGTGGTGCTAGGAGAACGTAGTAAATAATCCACGTCTCCAGTCTTGTGAGTAACAGTCCTCTGGTGATCCTAGCTCTGAACCTTCATTAAACTGAAGAACACTGAGTATTGCAAGTATTAGCCCTGCTTATGGTTTGAACTTTGAACTAGAACATAAATATTTTTAATTAGTAGATAAGTTTTGGTTGTGCTTATTGTATCCTTTGCCTAGAAATTTCCCACTTGTCCTCTTACTCTTAACTCTTAAGTTGCATTCTATTTGCTTTTATTTATAATTCAGTATCAAAATTTCTCTCTAGGCCTCTTCTGCGTCTCCCAAGTCTTTGCTTAATCCTTTCACGTGACATTGCCTATGCTTGCCCCAAACATTAACTGTGAAAGTTTACTTTTATTTATTCGTGATAAGTATATATGGCTTCTTAAATTAGAAAGTAAACATATTTTTTAATAACCAAATAAAACTAAATGAGAATTGAGCTTGAAAACTCTGAGATTCTACCTTATACCTGTCACAATAGCTAAGATCAAAAACTCAAGTAACAGCACATGCTCGCGAGGATGTGGAGAAAGGGAAACAGTCCTCATTGCTGGTGGGAGTGCAAACTTGGACAATCACTATGGAAAGCAATCTGATATTTTCTTAGAAAATTGGGGATAGTTCTACCTCAAGACCCAGCCATACCACTCCTGGGCATATACCCTAAAGACGCTCCATCATACAACAAGGGCATTTGCTCAGCTATGTTCATAGCAGCTTTATTCATAATAGCCAGAATCTGGAAACAACCTAGACGTCCCTAAATGGAAGAATGGATAAAGAAACTGTGGTATATTTACATAATGGAATACTATTCGGCCATTAGAAACAAGGAAATCTTGAAATTTGCAGGCAAATGGATAGAACTAGAAACAATTATCATGTGTAAGGTCACCCAGACCCAGAGAGACACAAGTGGTATATAGTCGTTTACAAGCAAATATTAGCCACATAGTACAGGATAACCACACTACAATACACAGACCTAAAGAAGCTAAATAACAAGGAGGTCCCTAGGGAGAATGCTTAATTCTCATTCAGAAGGGCAAATAGAATAGACACAGGAGGCTGTTAAAAAAGGGAGCAGGACAGAAGCCTACCATGGAGGTCCTCTGAAAGATTCTACGCAGCAGGTGATTGAAGCAGATGCTGAGATTTACAGCCAAAATTGGGGTGGAACACAGGGAGTATTATGAAAGAGTTGGGGGAGAGAAAGACCTAGAATGGACAGGAGCTCCACAAGGAGACGATGGAGCCAACAAATCCGAGCTGGGTGGGAGGCAGTACGCTGTAGAGACTGATGCACCAAACAAGGACCAAGCATGGTGAGTACCTAGACCCTCTGATCAGATGTAGCAGATAGGCAGGCCTGTCTCCTTTTGGGTCCCATTAAATGAAGAGTAGGGGATACTTCTGACATGGACTCTGCTGCCCACTCATTGATCACTTCCTCCTGACAGGTGGGTCTTGCCAGGCCACAGAGGAAGAGGATACAGGCAATCCAGATGAGACCTGATAGGCTGAAGTCCAATGATATCCACTTTCCTGAGGACTAGGGAAGCGGGGAGGGGGGAGGAGGGATGGAGGGTGGGACCGGGAGGCAAAGAGAGAGGAGGGTTACAATCGAGATGTAAAGTGAACAAATTAAAAATTAAAATTAAAAATTCAGAGAGTGTGGCCAGAGAGGCTGGGACAGAGCGGGGCTTTCCTTGTCAGTGAATTGTGCAGAGGCACAGCCAGCCTCTTGTCTTCCGTCCATCATGGCTTCTTTTGATATTCAGGTGGAAAAATTGGAGAAGCGTGCTTCAAGCCAGGCTTTTGAACTGATTCTCAGCCCTTGGTGAAAAGTAGCTGTCTCGGATCTTCCCCTCCCCCGCCCCACCCCCCAAAAGAAGAAGGATCTTTCCCTGGAGGAAATTCAGGGGGAAAAAGTTAGAAGCTGCAGAACAAAGACGCAAGCCTCGTGAAGCAGACGTCTTGAAGCGGCTCGCTGAGAAGAGGGAGCGTGAAGAAGAAGTGCTCCAGAAAGCTCTCAGGAGAAAAACAACCAGCAACGTGGCAGAGGAGGAGATGGCACATAAAATGGAGGCTAAGGAAGAGAGCCCGGGAGGCGCAAATGGCTGCCAAGCTGGAGCGTCTGCGAGAAAAGCACAAGCACGTTGAACAGGTACGGAAGAAGAAAGAATGCAAAGACGCTGCTCATGAGACCAAGGCTGACTAATTTATTCCAAGAGCTGATTTCCTCCCCTACCCGTTCCTAACTATCCAAAGGCTGTAGTGGCCAGTGTCATTTTCTTTTTCCCACCTGACAAATATTCTAGAAGCTGATGAAGGACTGTCTAGGTAGATCCAGACCATGAGATGTTGTACTCTTTTTTTTTTAAAGCGTTGGTCTTTCTAATGTAAGTTTCTTTTTAATACATTTTAATAATTTATTCATATTACATCTCAGTTGTTATCCCATCCCTTGTATCCTCCCATTCCTCCCTCCCATTTCCCCTTACTCCCCTCCCCTATGACTGTGACTGAAGGGGACCTCCTCCCCCTGTATATGCTCATAGGGTATTAAGTCTCTTCTTGGTAGCCTGCTATCCTTGCTCTGAGTGCCACCAGGCCTCCCCATCCAGGAGACGTGGTCAAATATGTGGCACCAGAGTTCGTGTGAAAGTCAGACCCCACTCTCCACTCAACTGTGGAAAATGTCCTGTCCATTGGCTAGATCTGGGCCCAGGAGTCCTGATCAAACTATGGCACCAGCCAAGGACAATTTTGCAGTAAACTTCGAACCGCTACCCAGATATAATGTAATCATACTTGTATCAATACCAAGAGAAAAACTACTAAATAAAATTAATACCAACCAGTGTGCCTGAAGCAACATGGACTGCACATCAACTGCTATGGAGAGAACTTTGTTCTGCCTCATGCAAATGTCAATCTGATCTTATGACACAGACTTACAAATGCATGCCCTGTCTCTGTTTTCAATCCTAGCTTTCCACAACTGGTTAAGCTGTGGAACATTGGTTAAACAATCTGGACCTTCTTAACTTCTATTTTTTCATCTTTAAAATAAAGATAAAATAATATTTGAAATGAGGATTGAATGAAATTATGTATGTTATATATAGTACATAATAGGCATTCCAGAAACTCTGTGCCTCATCTTTTATATGAAGAGTTTGAAATGTATTAGAAAGTTAAATAACTTTGCAAAGGCCACATGGCTAGGATACATTTGAGATTCTATTTCATGTCTGTTGGCCTCCTAAGCCCTGACTCTAAGCAAGTAGGCACTAATACACAACATGTCCTTCGCCAATTTCTGGCTTTACTATCTACCTATGATATCTAGTAACAGGTTTGTAAAAATTTAAAGAGACTAAGCCAATAAATTTATGAAATAGGGAATTATGAAAGAATCTTTGTAATATTAGTATCTGTAGGCCGAATATTATTTTTATACTATAATTCAAGCATTGATTTCATCTGACCAAGTTTCTGACATCACAATGCTGAGGAGAGGTGTGCTCAGGAAAGTGAAAAGAGTTTTGTCTACCACCAAAGAAAGACAAGAGATGACATCTAAAACGGGAAGGCAAGAAGTCACCCTCAAATTAAAAGCAAGCATGGTTTGGCTTCTGAAAGGTAGATTCCTGTAGCTAACAGAACGTGGTTAAAAGCAAGAGAGCGATGACTAACATAAGGACTAACTTTTCCATTACAACCTTCTAAGAAATATTTGACTTTATAAAGACGAATATGTGTTTGATTAAAATTATTCTTAACCCATCTGGAGTTCATATTGGATCATACTGTATGATATAGATCTAATGTCATAGTTTCCCAACTGCCTATCCAGTTGTTATCTTGCCTGATTTTAATTACAGTTCTGCCTCTTCTCACGTGTTTGTTGTTTTGGAGTACCAAAAAAAAGCAGAACTGTGAAGTCATACACACTCAGGCCTCCTTTCCCTCAATGTCAGGCCACACCCTCGGATAACTCATGGTACAAATGGAGTCACCAACAAGATCACGAACATCCGGTACAACACAGGAAGAAGGAATCAGAATGAAGGGCCCACGGAGAACACTGCCACAAGAACGCTTCCTAGAGTCTGGTACAGTGGCAATCCTCCACTATTAGTCACTGGGAAAAATGCAAATTAAAACCACAATGAGATGCCCACCGTGGGGAGTAACATGATAAAGACCTACCATACTGAATGGTACTGAGAAACTGGAGCAACTGCAATTCTCACAAACTAACACTGCAGATCGAGAGTGTTGGGAATAGAGACGATTACAACCGTATTGAGAAATCTGGGGGAAGCTTCTTATGAAATTAAGCAAATCTCTCCAATGAGCTGTCTCATGCCTAGCCATTTCTCCAAAATTTTAAAATAGCACATTTGTTTTTGCAAAAAAGATTTGCACAGTACTATTGAAATCACTTTATATATGACAGCAAACCCAGAAACAACCAAAGTGTCTATTGTAGAACAGAAAAGTTATGATTGTGTGTGTGTGTATGTGTATGTGTTTGTGTGTGTGATGAAATACTAGAAGACAATAAAAAGAACAAACTATAAAATCAGCAGATGAATTTCAAAACATATTTTGATCTTTAAACTAATGTGTCTGTTTCCCCAAATTTCATTAATTTCTAATACCAAATATTTCAGAATATGACCATAACTGAAGATATACTCTTTAAAGAAGTTGTAGAATAAGGTCATAAGGGTTGACCTTGACCCAGCATCCTGTATCTTTAGAAAATGAGTATCAGTGTGAGAACATGTATGTCCAGGGATCATCATCTGAGTTAATAGTGAAAAGCTGGCCAACTGCAAACAAAGCAGAGACCCTCAGGAGAATCCAAATATGGCAGCATCTTGATCTTTGTGTTTCTACATTCAAGAACTGCGAGAAAATAAGGTGCTGTTGTTTGCGTTCCCTGCACATGATATGCTATTGTATTAGCAACTGGCAAATTAAGACAGAAGAGTTTACACAAAAATGTATGCCAAATAATTCCAGATACTTAAAATTCCATAGTGCAAAAATATCTAATTGTAGAATAAAATCAATGTTCTCTCTAAAGTGGGTGTGACGCTAAGGTTGAAGACAGACTGCAATCCCAGTTTTAGAGAGGAAACGAAGTGGTGCTGAAATCTATGAGACTTGTGAGGAAGTACTGTTAAACCTGACAAAAACTGTCTACGTTTTTACTGGAAGTACCTCAGGAAAGAAAAAAAAATCTTACTATGGCACCACACTTCCCTCCTGCTTTTGGTCCTACAAACAAAACGACGCTGCTTAGACTTGCTTAGAATGTTGACAAGGTTCTTGAGAGATATTCTATACCCATAGGATTATTTCATTCTGAGTCTGAAAGAGTCCAGAAAGGAATGGGGCATCCAACACCTAGTTCTACTGTTAAGGATACCCTAGGTTCCCACAGTGTGAATTGTCCTTTATAGCCCCTGCATTTCTAAAAAAAAAAAAAAAAAAAAAAAAAGGACACTAATAATAAGTATATCCTGATTCTATTTCACATCTTCAAGAACACAAATGAGTAAAGATTCTAATCTCTGTGCCATTGCATCTTTACTTTGGGGAAATACTGTTTGAGGAACTTTGTTCCATTTGTGAACTGTGATACTGTGATGTAATAATTCAATGTCAGCTTCTTCCTGGATATTTTCCACTTTTCCTCCTGATTGGTCATTCTCTGGTTCCTGTATACTGCCAATAAATATCATTGTCCCACATGTAGATGAAAATCAACTGAAGCCTTAGACAACTTCTTATAAACACTTATATTTCCCAAATGCAATAAAGACTTTTAACTCCCTAATAAAAAACAATGTTACAAGGCGTTTTTTATGCCAACTGGGACTGGCAAAAACTTTGAATCAGTATTGAATCAGTAGTGACTCAACATGTGTAAGATTTTTCTCATCTAAGCAGCTCCAAGGAAGACATGTATGCGTATTCTCCTGCCCTGTTTGTGTTCTTGGTCACATGTTTCAGTCATAGAATTCTAGATATGACAACAAAAGAAATGAAAATGTTTAAGTCTTTGGAGTATTTATGAAACCTGATTTTTTTTTTTCCTGTAACCTAGATCCCATAACTCTGAAAATCCAGACTAATGAAAGAAATAGTAAAAGACATTATACCAAATTTCATTTTACATAAGAAGCCACTGTATCAGTTCTCTAAAAATATACTCCTGGGCCAGTTTTCCAAGACATTAATTGATAAATCTCCATTCCTATAATTTGATTGTCAAACTCAATTCCTTTTTTATAAAACTAACTTACTAGAAACCAGTCCTTATTTCCTCCAAACACTAGTGTGATGATGGTGTAGCACTGGGAGCTGTGTAAGGGTACCACTGATTTTCATAAGAATTTGAAATCCAACAACTGATGTCTTTCTCCATACTCTTTTCAGGTCTTTCCATACAGGGTGTATGAAAAAGAAGCATAGTTTATTCAAGCTTATTCACGTTTATAATAGTAAATGTAAAATAAAACCTCCCATGTTCTTAGGAATCACTATTATTAAGTATTCAAATTTTGTTTCCATATCCTCATCTGGAAATGCTAAAATATAAAACTATTGCCTTCTAAGGCTTAAATGTGATTGCTAATTTCATGGCTGACACTGTATTGCTCCCATACATATGGTAAACAGCATATAAATCCTAAAACATTTATGGTGAAATGGTAATGATTATGAATACTATGAGAGATTACTAAAATAGAAAAGAGTTGATGTTTTAATTTAAGATTGCCTTTTAGGTGACAGACAACATAAATTGCTCCTAAATATATATATCATATAGAAATGAAGTTAGTCTTGATCATAACTCTTGGTTTTGCACCCTATGCCTTAGTTTAACAAGGGGAAGATTTCCTTTTTCCTCCAGAGAAATCTCTCTGAAAGCTATCAAATTCATTTTGACTTAAGTCACTCAGTGACTCAAAGTTTATGTCTGTCTCTGAGAGATAGCCCTAAGTGGAAGCCTTAACAATAAGTGACAACAGCTAGAAAAATATTTTGGCAAACTTTAGTCTGTGCTAAGGTTGAGGTGATGATAAAAATATAAATGTCTACTGAAAACTACACAACTCTAGGATGGAAATGGTAATAAGAAAATCTAAACTGGGAAATCCCCACATACCCAGTCATTATCTGCTGAATGATTAGCCTATAGTAGCCCTGTGCAAACAAAAACAAATATATGACAAAAAATTCTTTTCTTATTTTACGTATTCCAAAATTTTCTCACAGAAATGTTCCAATTAAGCAATTTTAGATTCCCAAAGTTTCATTGCTTTGGGGAAGTAAAGCAAATGAAAGCTTGAAAGGAATTTTGTAATATTTTGTTGTTGTTGTTGTTGAATTGAAAAAATGAGACAAATTCTTTATATACTGTAGATTGCAGAAAGCCTTTCTTGAAGATGGAGGAATTATAACTATAAAATCAATTTCATAAAATAAGAATCATTTCCAGGAAAGGACTTTTTTTCCCATGTGAAATTCACTTTCTCTCTCTGACCATGGTATTTTCCTAGTTGTAGGGTTTTGTTCATTCTTTTTACATTTTATATGCGTGTAGTATGCAGTTTGATCATAAGCACCCCCTACTTCCTCTCCAACTCCTCCCATCCTCTGCCACCCCCCATCATGCTCCTCTCACTTAATGTCCTCCTCCCACCCCACTGGGTCTAATCACTGTGCATGTCTATATGCTTACTTGTAAGGTTTTTTGTTTTGTTTTGTTTTGTTTTGTCCACATATGTTTACTTTCAAATGTTCATTACTACAAGTCATGGCTCTGGTTTGAGGCCTACACTATCATTACCAGATCCTCATTGGGACTGCTGTTGGATATCCCATTGTTGTCATGTGTCAGGGAGACTCTTAATCTTTGAATCTACATGTCCAGCCCTTTCATGTGTTCCGCAGGTCATACATGGGGTAGATGTTGGGGTGAGGTCCACTCAGAGCCCTGGATCAGGGCCCACTCCCTTGTCCTCAGGGCAAGGCCAGCTCTCTCTCTCCCAAATCCTCAAGGCAGGAACAGCTCTCCTGCTCCTATGTCCTCAGGGCAGGGCCCACTCTCCCACCTCTGTGTGATCAGGGCAAGGCCAGCTCACCCGCTCCTGTGTCTTCAGAGCAGGGCCCACTCTCCTGCTCCCATGTCTTCAGGGCAGAGCCAGCTCCCTCTCTCTCATGTCCTCAGGGCAGGGCACACTCTCCTGCTCTCCTGTCATCAGTGCAGGGCCTGCTCTCTTGCTCCTATGCCCTCAGGGCAGGGCCAGCTCACCCACTCCCTTGTCCTCAGGGCCGGGCCCACTCTCCTGCTCTCTTGTTCTCAGGGCAGGGTCCACTTTCTTGTTCCCATGTCATCATGGCAGGGCCAGCTCACCCACTCCTGTGTCCTCAGGGCAGGACCTGCTGTCCCCCTCCCATGTCCTCAGGGCAGGGCACACTCTCCTGCTACCATGTCCTCAGGGCAGGGCCTGCTCTCTTGCTCCTATGCCCTCAGGGCAGGGCCAGCTTACCCACTCCTGTGTCCTCAGGGCAGGACCCGCTGTCCCCCTCCCATGTCCTCAGGGCAGGGCACACTCTCCTACTCCCATGTCCTCAGGGCAGGACCTGCTCTCCTGTTCCCATGTCCTCAGGGCAGGGCCAGCTCACCCACTCCTGTGTCCTCAGGGCATGACCCACTCTCCTGCTCCCTTGTTCTCAGGGCAAGGTCCACTCTCCTGTTCCCATGTCATCATGGCAGGGCTGACTCCTCTGCTCCTTTGTTCTCAGGCAGGGCTTGCTCTCCCCCTCTGTGTCTTCAGGGCCAGCTCTCCTGCTCCTGTTCAATTCACTAGATTGCTGCTGGCCATCAAGGCCTTGATGGCCTCCTATTCCTTTGGGTACTGGATCTTGTGGGTCATCAAGGTGGTAGCAAGTGGAGGCTCTTCAAAATATTCGTTGAGTTGCTCACAGAAACCACTGATGTTAGCCCAGCTCAGCTTCTTGTCCTGGGGAAATTGTGGCTCTGTTGATTTGTGCCTCCTGAGTCTCTAGTTCCATCAAGTGCTCCATTCACCAAGGGCCCCACCTAAGTGCTTCCCTTATTATCCATCTCTGCACACTCCAGCTCTTGGCACTGAGCATGGCCCTGGCCCTTGAGAGTAAGTCCATGAGGCCTGTGGTGTGGGCTGTGCAGTCCTCACTCAGGCTCAACTAGAAGAGCACCCCCTCCTCAAATGCCATCTCCTTGGCCAGCACCACACCAGACCACAACTGGAACAGCAGTGGTGGCATGGTCCCATGGTCCTGAGGTGGGATGGCATGACAGGATTTCCTTCTTTCTGGGAAACACCAGCACTGTGTTTTGGAGCTCTCAATATGATCCTTTGGTGGCTGTGTAGTCATTGCTGCTCCACGGATTAGACACAGTGTGCAATTGACACCATCTTGGATGATCTCGGCTTGGGTATTTCTAATACATTGTGTTAAGCATTTCCTCCCAATCAGGCTGCTCTCAGGGCTGAACATTTCTCTGTAGCTCTGGAACACAATCATCCTCAGAATGCAATGAGGACCTCATCTTTCAAACCCTGTGGACCCGTGCCTGCCACGCAGACCCACACCCACCAGGAAAGGACTTTTTGTTATTTCCTTGATCAGCAACTGCTCAAGATGGTTACGTGAAGCCCCATGCCACATCAAACAACTAATCCTAAAAGAGACTCTCAACACCTGATATCATCTCATATTTAAGAGTAGTCAATGTGTGAGCTTTACTTTAAGGTAGAGTTTCTACATATTAACTTCATCATATAATAAGGATAAACTTTTGAAAGACAGAGTGCATGTGTATATATATATATATATATATATATATATATATATATATATATATATGGTAAAACTTAAGATCACTGCCTTCATATGTGAGAAAAATTAATGATAAGAACAACATGGCTTGTTTTAGAATCAACCATTCACTTCATTCACGCTTTACCTAATTTTAAAATGTGCCTATTATTCAGGATATGGGAACACAGTGACGTCAAAATACACATCATTTCTGTTCCCCAATTTAGAAAGACACGGTTTCTTTATTCCAATTGAAGAATGAGCCAGGCTTCTCTCTCAGTGCTCTACAAAATTCCTGAATCAGCCAAAACAAAAATTTCAATACTAATAAATTATAATGAACATCAAATAAATAGACTGAAAAGCAGAAGTTTTTATCTTCTGCCAGCAGAGATCCATTACATAACTGATTGAGATGACATATTTTACATATCATGTGGTCCTATGGCTAGAGATCTGAAAACCTAAAGATGCCAAGTGCAGAGAAAGCAGGTCACAAGCCTTCTGGGGAGAGACAAACCTCCTGAAACCTAAAAGAAAAGAATAAGCATTGCAAAGTAATTATAATTAAAACAAAAGAAACTTTGAGGACTGTGTCAAGTCCTTAGGAGGGAGACATAGTTTATATGATAAAATAAAGTAGGATTAAAGAATTGAGATTTTAAACATAAAAGGATAAGATTAAAATCTAACAGGTTTGAGCAAAATAAATAGAACAGAACAGCAAACATCAACACCAAAAGCAGGTATACAGAAAACATAAAGAAGAGACATCATGGTAGAAACAGTTAGCTTCAGCCCAGTCATTGTTGACAGCACTAGACTTAATTATCTCAGATTGCTGAAGGAAAATTTAAATTAAATTTACTAAATTAAAATGTTTTGTATGTATAAAAAGTATATACTTATCCTGAGAAATCTGTTTAAGGTAAAATGACAACTTCTTATGGTTGTATGTATTTTACATGTAAGTTTATGTACTATGTACATACCCAGGGCCTGCAGAGACCAGAAGGGGGCTTTGGCTCCATTCTACAAGAAACAAATGAATTGAAAGAAACAAGAAACCTGGTCCCGTTCAAAAGGGACCCGGTCCCGTTCAAAAGAGATAAATAGACATTTACCAGAAGAAGACACATAAATGTCCAACAGGCATATGACAAACAACTCTATGGCGATAATTGCCAAGGATGTATACATTAAAATCAGTGAATATTACCTTCCCCCATCTGACTTGCTGTTATTGAACGGAACAGAGGTCAGTGGTTCTGGCAAGAGGCTTTGTGAATGGAAATGTAAACTCATGCAGCCACTATGCAAGGAGTTTCCCACAAATATTAAAATAGAACTACTGTATCTATTTTACTGTGCCTCAATAGAAGTGAGATCACTATGTCCAGGAGATGTCTGCATTCTGCACCCATTGCACTACTCACATGTCCAGGAAATAATCTCTCCAATTTCATTAAAAGCACAATGTTTCAAACATAAAGAAACAGAGTAAACAATGACATACTAGAGTATTTTTCTCCAGGAAATAGCAGGTAACTGTTTAGAAAATCTTTCGGTTTAGGTTTATTTATCCTATCTGATAATAGTTCATGTATATAACAATTCCATAAATAGAGCTTATGACTCACCGATGGCTCCCTACCAACAGTTTGAGAAGGTCAGGGTTAAGTCCACCTTAGAGGTTTTGCTCTACCTAAAGGCCACCAGGGTAGCTTAAGCAGAAACACACTATGAATTGATTTGAGTGGGGGAGGAAATAATCTCCTATCTACTGCAGCTGTGTTTGTGCAGTTTTGGCTGTAAAGGTAAAGGGTAAGAGTGACGTCACTCTGGGTGTAGCACAGGACAGTGAGAAGGTAGAGAGACCCAAGGATCACACGCAAAACAAACAGAAGACCAGGATAAAGCAAATAAGCACAGCCATAAGCTGGCTCTTCGCTTGAAAGGCCTTCTCCAAAAATGATTGAAAAGAAAGCCGAGTGTTCAGATATTGGTGCTTACAGGAGTAAACAAAATCATGTAAAAGCAACACTCCAGAAATCAAATGCAGTTGGCATCAGATGAGTTCTTTGCAGTGCAAACATACCAAGAAAAGTAAAAAAGCAAAGAGAGTTGTGAGGGAAAAGTTGAGGAGTTAAGGATGCTATGTTAAGCCAATTTATCATCAGACATAAAGGAAACAGAAAGTTATTCTAACAGCCAGCACACTGGAAAAAATGTGTCATCTATAGTTTTGAAAAACAGGTATTGAAGATATGCTTTTACCATAGAATTAAATTTTGATTTAAGAATAAACAATGAAGCCAGGTGATGGTGGTGCACACCTTTAACCCCAGCACGCAACAGGCAGAGGCATGCTGATCTCTGAGTTCAAGTCCAGCCAAGTCTACAGAGTGCGTTCCAGGGCAGCCAGGGCTACACAAAAAAAAATGTCCCGAGGTTTCAAAAAACCTCAGGGAAAGAAAGACAGAGACAGACAAAGAAAGGGAAGGAAGGAAAGAGGAAGGGAGGGAGGAGGGACAGAGGGAGAGAGGGAAGGAGGGAGAGAGGAAAGGAGGGAGGAAAAAAGGAAGGAAGGGAGGAAGGAAGGAAATCAATAATGGTGGCTGGAAAGAGGTTAAGAGCACTGGCTGCTCTTCCAGAGGACCTGCATTTGATGCCAAGCGCCCACATGGTACCTAACAACTGTCTATCACTAGAGTTCTAGAGGTCTGTGAAGACACTGAATGTACAAGAAGAATGAGAGTAAAATTTGTCATCTAAAGCAGAAAATAGTTCCATCCTAGAAATGATCATACTGAGTGAGTTAACCCAAAAGCAGAAAGACTCACACGGTATATACTCACTTATAATTGGGCAGTAGCCCAAAAGGCATATCTCATGAAAGTCTTCACTTACCAGGAGATTGGGATAGATGTGAGGACATCCCCCTGGGACTCTAGGTAAGACAAATATAGGAGATGGAGAAATAGAAGGACCCATAGGGTCCTAGAAACCTACAAGAAGAACATTATGATTGGTGGATCGGGGCCCAGGGGGGTCTGCTCAAACTATTGCACTAACCAAGGACAATACAAGTAGTAAACATTGAACCCCTACTCTGATCTAGCCAATGGACAGGACATTCTCCACAGTTATGTGGAGAGTGGGGACTCACTGACATGAACTCTGGTGCCCCATATTTGACCACCTCCTCTGGGTGGGGAGGCCTGAGGGCACTCCAAGATGAGACTTGATAGCCTATGACCATATAGTGGGGGAGGAGGTCCTCCTCGGTCTTAGACCTAGGGGAGAGGAATAGGGTGAAACTGGGAGGGAGGGAGGAACGGGAGGATACAAGTGATGGGATAGCAATTTAGTTGAAATCTGAATAAATTAATAAAATTAAAAATAAAAAATTTAAAAAATAAAACTGAAAATAAATGATTCAAAAACACCCAAGAGGGGAAATTATATTTGAGCCTGTAGGACTACCTATTTGGGAGTCTGAGGCAAGAATGTTACTAAGTCCAGGAGTTCAGGGCTATCTAAGGCAGCATAGTGAAACCTTAATTAAAAAAAAATAAATAAACAAAAAATTGAACTACATTTTGATAATTAAGTAAGTAAAAATTTGAAGAAAGTAAGTGTGGCCATGAACATAAAACACAGTGTAAAGTTTCATAACCACCTTATTTTAAACTTTATGATAATATGAAAGGGGTCTGAATAGAAAGAACACAATGGGGCATAAAAAGCAAATAAGGAAATAACAAAACATTATGAAATAAGCCCTACCTTTTCAATCAGAACTTATTATAAATGTAACAGAGGTGAGAACAAAAGATAAGGACTGTATTTTTTCAGAGGCTTGTCTTACTTACAGTAGTCAGCTCTCATTGACATCTAGGAATCTATTGTATAAAAAGAAAGAAAAATGAATTTTCTGAAATCAACCCTGCTCTACTGAGATAGTTGTCTTGTCAACATTTTTCAAAGTGTCAAAATGTATCTCAAGTAGTGGTGCTTTAGAAAATATAGAGAGAAACCAGGTATGTGACCAAATTTGTCTATAAGGGCAGTCTTCAAGATTTTATTTAAAATCAAACAGAATAACACAGGAAACTTTTTAAAAATGAGAAAGAAAAAAGAAGAAAAAAATGAGAAAAAAACCAGAGATATTTAAAAGAATTCATTAAAATTAAAAAATATTATAAGATGATTTAAAACAATTTTATTTTATTAATTTTATTAATTTATTCAGATTTCAATTCAATTGTTATCCCATCACTTGTATCGTCCCATTCCTCCCTCCCTCCCACTTTCACCCTATTCCCCTCCCCTAGGTCTAAGACCGAGGAGGACCTCCTCCCCCACTATATGGTCATAGGCTGTCAAGTCTCATCTTGGTAACCTGCTTATTCTTTCTTTGAGTGCCATCAGGCCTCTCACCAAGGGGAGTTGGTCAGATATGGGGCACCAGAGTTTATGTCAGAGTCAGTCCCTGCTCTCCACACAACTGTGGAGAATGTCCTTAAATGCGTTCATTATACAAAATAAAAATCTACAAGCTATTTGAAACCATTGACAAAGTGTGCAATACCATCTCATAAACACTGGATGAACTCAACACACACCCATTGCCAATATTTTGACAAAAATGTAATAGAAGAAAACATAAAAAGACAAGGAAATATAGCTTTGCTTATAAGCTATGGCAGGGGTGAGAGGAAATTATAACAGGAGGAAGAAAAAGGGAGAGGGAAGAAAAGTAAATACAACAGGACAAATACCATTTCTGACCTGTTGATCTGTAGACAAAAGGAATGGCGGGTCAAGCTCGTTTTGGAAGAAAATAAATTAGATCTCAGAACAAGCCAGTTCCATAACCCAAATTGCTAATATCAAACACTAAAGAGGCTAGAACACAATTTAGAGACATGCCCATAGGATTTTGCAAAGGCCCAACAATTGAAGCAGACGAACAAAGAAAATGCAGATTCAGTACTTTTGCTCAAATTGTTCCTCGGCACTACTTAAAGTCTGAAGGGGACTACTGTATTTTGCTTGCTAAAAAATAATTGCTTTCTTAAGACACAATCATCATCCTAACTGAATTTTTCCTTTGTAAATCTGTATCTAAATTTGAAAGAACTTTGTCACAGACAAAAAACAAAATTACAATAGAAAAGACTGAACAAGAAAAAACACTAACGTTTCTAAAATATGAAATTAAAATCAAATAATATTATGAAAATATATGTGACAATATTAAAATGAAAATATCATTAAGCTAATAAATCTGCAAGCTTTACAGCAGCCAAGATAAAATTGGAGAATGGCCAAAAATCATGAAATTCCTGAAGCTACTATCTCCTTTTTTTTTTTTTTTTTTTTTTTTTTGCAATATGCACAGTGTCTGTATTAGTAGCCTGCGCTTCTGACTGCAAACATCACATCCATGCCTTCAGCATCCAGTGCCGCCAGGAAAGGCCTGCTTAGGCCTTATGAAGAAGCATGAATAACGAAATGGTTACCTACACACACAAACACACCCACACCACATTCAACAGTTATCATTAAATACCTACCATATGAAGAGACTCTGAGTAGTGGGAAGAGATGAGAACTAGCCCAGACACTGACCAATTGAATTACGATTTATTCAGATAAGTATTACTGTCAGGATAATTTTCACAGAGAAACAGGCATGATTTTCCATTAAGTAAAGAACAAGCCATAGAACTATGAGCTGTACATGGATTGTATATTTTTTACACACCTGCATAATGCATATACACATATTCAAATGTTTATATCTGTACTTATTCACTGTGGGCAACATATGACAGAGAATATATTTTTAAGTTTACTTTATTTTACGTGTGTGAATATTTTGCCTGTCTGGATGTCTGCGCCATGTACATTCTTGATACCACCATAGGTTAGAAGAGATTCCTTGGGCTGGAGTTATGAGCGGTTGTAGGCACCATGTATGTGCTGAGAATCAAACCCAGGTCTTCCTCAAGAGGACCAAGTGCTTTTAAGCATGGAGCTACCTCTCTAGCCCTTCAACCAAAACAGCAAGCACAGTGTGAATTAAAAAAAATAGGGTTTATCTTATTATAACTTTGCTTTTTTTTAAATTAATTTATTCTTGTTACATCTCAATGGTTATCCCATCCCTTGCATCCTCCCATTCTTCCCTCCCTCCCATTTTGTCTTTATTCCCCTCCCCTATGACTGTTCCTGAGGGGGATTTCCTCCCCCTGTATATGCTCATAGGGTATCAAGTCTCTTCTTGGCAACCTGCTGTCCTTCCTCTGAGTGCCACCAGGTCGCCCCCTCCAGGGGACATGGTCAAATGTGAGGCACCGGAGTATGTGAGAAAGTCATATCCCACTCTCCACTCAACTGTGGAGAATGTTCTGACCATTGGCTAGATCTGGGTAGGGATTTAAAGTTTACCGCCTGTATTGTCCTTGGCTGGTGCCTTAGTTTGAGCGGGACCCCTGGGCCCATAACTTTGCTTTTTAATCAATGCCTATGGTTTTTTTTTTATAATCAAAGAACATTTTACAGGAAATGATTAGCTGCATGACAATCACAATCTCCCATGCTCCCATGCAACTTCCTCCCTTCAGGATTTATAGAGAGCATCTTAGGAGGGCCCTGGTGGACACTCATCAACACTGCTCTTACACTGGCATCTGCACCATTTCTTCATGTCACTGAGATAAGAATCTACAGAACAAATTCTCAGTGGGTCCTGGTCCCTGGGAAAGTTTCAACTTTTAGTCAGAAAAAAAACGAGTGTTTTTTTAACTAACAATAAAATAACATGAAAATTATTTCAGCTTTGCTTTAACTACTAGGAAGCACAAAACAAAAGCAAGTAGTAATGACCAACGGTCAGTCAGAGAAAGAATTCTTTCTGCCCATGTTCTTTTGAGGTGCTTGCTGTCTTGTTCTTTTTTTGCTCACCTGATTGTAACTTCTACACTGACACAATCAGGTGTGGCACATTGAGTCTGCGCAGGAAGAGGCAGGGCATAAATTATAAGTAAGTAAAATGTAGCAGCGTGCTGAGGAGACTGACTCACCTGCTTTGGATCACACTCAGTATGGCAACCTCATCTAAACTCAACCCATGTGAAAACTGTCTGAACCTAAGTACCATGGCTGACAAAAGGGTGGCACATTGGAGAATTGGCAAAAATGGTGAAACTCCTGAAGTCGTCACTGTTTGCATTAAATGCAGTAGACACTGTGTATTAGGAGTCAGCCCTCCTATCTGTAAACATCACACCCATGCCTTCGGCATCCAGGGGCACCAGGAAAGAAGTGCTTAGGGCTCAGGAAGAAACATGGGTGATGAAATGGTTGTGGTAGGCATCTCTTTTTAAAAATCTATTTTAATTTATTGCAGTTTCTTATATCTCTTTCTCTCTTCTCCAACCCAATCCTTCCAATGCCCCAACACCAGGTAGGAGAGAAAGGTGAGGAGGGAAAGGGGGCTGGTTAGGGTTATCCGGTTCCTCGGGGCAGGTCTAATCTTTGTCTCAAGACATCTCCAACTTCCTCTCATCAAACTATAGCAACAGCAACCAGGAGCAGCAGTGCGGAGCACCATCATCCTTCTTTCTCAGAGTCCCCTTTCTCTCTCAGGGTCTGGCATTTATTCCCTCTCCAGAGTCCTCAGAATTAAACTATCTGCCTTTGGCAGAGAGCCCCTCTCGCGAGCCCAAAAGAAGCAAATAGTTTGCTGCTGTGGACAATCTAAATGCCGCACCTGGGATTAAAACAAAAACATGTGTACATAACATAACTGACTTTTTAAAGACACCAAAGCCTCTACTATATTCCCCCCTTTTAGTGTTAAAAAAAGGGTGGTCCTTTCTCTAATATGAATGAGACTTGTTGTTGCTTTCTTAAGAGGAGATTATCAATGAGCCAAACACATTTTGGATTGATAGTTTCTTCTATAACCTGGGAACTCTTGGCTGCTCTTATCTGGAATGGCTTGTACTTTTTTAGCTGCTGAACCTTGAGCTAGGACTCCAAAGCTGCTTCCTAACATATAAGAGCTTACCTTGTTTGTCTCTCTTGGACCTGCAGGCAATGACACTGTTCACCACAGCATCTACAAACCCCAGATGCTTAGGCACTCTTCCGGAGAACCCAGTGTTGCCAGAAATGGCTTGTTTGCTTCTCTGCCAGAAAGTACCATATTTCTCAGTGTTAACTCATCCGCCATTTTGAGGTCTGAGGCTTTTAGCTCCTTGGTCACAATTTCTTTTAAAAATTTAACTGCAATTGAAGCACTGAGTACTTTGATATCAACAGCTTTTGGTGGCTACTGGGTAATCTCTTAACCTGAGGCTGCTCCTCTTTAACCCTTTTGCTTTCTGTTCCTCTAGGGTCTCCAGCCCACCAGAGGCTGTGGTAACCTGGCACCAAACACTCTCAGAGCAGGGCAGGGAGGCACTTTCCAGAAACCCCAGCGCTCAGTCACCAAGTCTGAACCACACGTTCTCCCTTTTCCAGCAACTCCATTTGCTTCCCAAGCACTTCCGTCTCTACCCATGAACTCTCTAGTTGAACAGCTAACTCTGAAATCCTTTCAAAAAATAAGAGAATTGGCTGAGCGTGGTGGTGCACACCTTTAATCCCAGCACTAAGGAAGCAGAGGCAGGTGGATCGATGTGAGTTCAAGGCCAGCCTGGTCTACAGGTCCAGGACAGCCAGGGCTACAAATAAACCCTGTCTCAAACAACAAACAAACAAAACAAAAACAAAAAACAAAAATGAGAGAATTGAGTGACACTTCTGGCTTTTCTATTTCATTCATCTTTTATTTCTCACACCCCTCTGTTTCCATTCAGGCCTTTTGCAATTGTTCAGTCATTCTTCCAACCTTAAAAAAAAAAAAAAAACAGAATACAGGAAAAGGCAAAGCAAAACCAGAAAATGCCCTCTGGAAGCAAAGCGGGAGAGAAGCCAGTGGCAGTAGCCACAATAAACGATTATCCTGAAATAGTATAGTCATTCCTTCATACTCTGCTGTCTCCTCTACAGCATTAGAACCCAGATTTTTCATTATTCCGAGCCCTACATCTGCATGCCACGTGGTGGTCTACTTTTTATTCACTTTACTTACATTTCCTAAGCCTCTACCTCCCTTCCAACCCCCAAGCCTAGGTAGGAGAGAGAGAAGGTTAGAAGACAAAGGGAACAAAGGTCTCCTAGCCACACCTGCTGGTTAGGGTCATAAGGTTCTTTGGGACAAGTCCAATCTTTGTTACAGTATATTTTTAACTTCTGTTAAACTGCATCAACAGCAACCAGGAGCAGCAGTCTTCTTCTTCTTCTTCTTCTTCTTCTTCTTCTTCTTCTTCTTCTTCTTCTTCTTCTTCTTCTTCTTCTTCCTCTTCTTCATTATAATTTTTTATTAATCCATTCATATTACATCTCAATTGTTATCCCATCCCATCTATCCTCCCATTTCTCCCTCCCTCCCGTTTTCACCCTATTCCCCTTCCCTGTGACTGTGACTGAGCAGCGATCTTCTTTCTCCAAGGCCCCAGTCTCTTTTCCAGGCTCTGGAATTTATTCCCTCTCCAGATTCCTCAGATGTAAACTATCTACAGCTGGTAAAGAGCTTCTCTCAGAGACTACAGGAAGCAAATGTTTTGCTGCTGTGGACAATCTGATTAAGTCCCAAATCCCACACCTAAGACTAAACAAAAACGTGTTTATATAACACAACTGAGTTTTTTAAGGAGACCAAAACTTCCACTACAGGTTACCTACACACTAACATATCCACACTACATGCAATACTTATTGCTAAGCACTTACCATATGGGGAGACTCTCTGAGTAGTGAGAAAAGACCGAGATTAGCTCAGACACTGACCAGAACCATGAAACAGTTCTCTCGTCTGTGATTGGCACAGTAACTTTTGTTTAATTCTAAACCATCATGGCTTCTTCTGCATACTTCAATGATGACTAAATGCTAAGTCTAAAAGAGATCATATTTCATATAACTCCACTCAATGCAGCCTGCCAATCTTTCAGCAAGAATAACTGAAGGAGTTAGGGAACTATAATGTTCCTTTCACTTCATTAGCAGAGCAGTGTGGCATTCTGTGCACAAAATGCAAAATCAACACGGGATAATTTTGTTTCCACTTAAAAAGAATTTTTTTTGCACTCACCACCCTTAAATAGCCATCCTTCCTCTTTTGGAGAATGCATTCATTGCTATGGATTCTTCAGCCATCTTTTATACAAGGATGATCCTCAAACCGTTACCAATCAAAGGCACAGGCCCACATCACCACAGTCTAGTAGATGGTTTCTGTGAATATCACACCATTATTTCTAACTTAACCAACTGTCACAGACCTCACTCAGCCACTGACATTCTCACCCTGCAAAACAAAACATATGCCTGAAGTTTTTGTTTTGTTTTGTTTTGTTTTTGTAAAATCATGACTCATAACTTGCTGCTCCAGAAGCAGTGTCTCTGATGCCTTGTTGATGGAGAAGTTCATCAGGCCTCCTCCTCTCTTTCCTGATTTGATTCACTCCAGCCATAAAATCTGATGCCAGCTGCATCTCAAAGTCCAGGAGCATCTTCTGTCTGATGTGTGTGTGTGTGTGTGTGTGTGTGTGTGTGTGCGCGCGCTAGTCAAGTGCTTCTAGCTATGCTAAACTGAGCTGTGCTGTGGGATTGGAGCCACACACCACACCAGAAATCCCAGAAGGTTCTAGTCGTTCCTCTATCCACGAGAGTGTTTCCAAACTCAGTCAGAGAGCAACATTGCAATCTTTGCTCTTTCTTTCTTAAGACAATTTTCACCCAGAGGAAAAAACACAGACACAAAGTTAGGGCCCACGCACTGTCCAGCCTGGCAATTACAATGGAAGGGGAAAGTATGTACATGTCAACCAGCACAATCTGTGGGTTGTCTAGTCTCTATGAAGATGACTTTTCAGAGGGATGTGAATAGATGAAAATATTTTCATTACCAAATTCCTGACAGATTTTCCTTCTAGTTCTATCTTTATTCCTCCAAATGCTGGCATGTTTAATATTCTAAAATTTAAGGGAATACAAATGAATGAGTGTCAGGTATCTGCCAGGCACATCTAAGTTCAACAGAGCTGCACAACTCTTTAGTCACATGTAAATGCCCCAGGCTAGAGGCATCAAGTATAGATTTGTATCTGATGCTAGAGGGTTCCACACATTTATCAGCTTAAGTGTCTCCTTAATTTCACTGTCTGGAATAATCGCCTCCAGGGATGTGGGTTAGACAGTGTGTGTTCTCCAAAGACTTCGTTTAAATGTCTTTTAATGCTGAATTTCCATTGCCAGATGCTCAGGATAAGTTTTTTTAGCCTGTTTTCCCTTTCTATAATAGAAGACCTGGGACTAAAAAAAAATTTAAAACTAAGGAAACTATCCTGTGTTTTGGAGGCTGAAGGTTCAAGATTAGGCCTTGAACCCCTTCACTGGTGAGGATCTTGTGGCCTTACACTGATAACAGAGCAGAAAAAGACCATGGCCACTTAGTGAATGAGGAAGAAAAGAACCGTGAGGGTCGGCTGCCTCCTGTAGCCTTCCCTTCTGAGAACAAGCGTGTTCACATTAGAAAGGCATTCAGAAGGATGGGCCCCTGTGAGTCTGTCTTTCTTTAAAAATCCCATCATCTCCCACTTCTGCTGCCTTGGAAATTCACTATCCAGAGATTCAATCTATCATAGAGGACAGCTATGAAAAGTTTATATTCCTAAAAAATACTGCTATGTCAGCTTTCCTTTACTGTGGTCACAAATTACTACAACTCAGTGGCTTTAAACAATGAATATTTATTGTCTCGGTATAGAGGCTGAAACATTGAGCCAGGTGTCGGTGGAGTCACATCATTCTCTCTTGAAAAGCGCTAGAGGAAGATGGCTTCTAGAACTTTCTGCAGTCTACAGTTGGATACACACACACACACACACACACACACACACACACACACACACACATATAATTTCCCCTTCTCACCCTGTCTCATCTACAAGAACTCTGTGTCCAAATAAATTCATATGCACAGATCTTGCCTTAAAGACTACAGAATATTTTGAAGGTCAATGAAGCAAACCATGGGTATCCACATACAATTACTGTAGTAAATATCAACACATGAAGGAAATCAACAAAAAATTGACCTTAACCATTGTGTGTGCTGGCTTCTTTTGTGCCAACCTGACACAAGCTAAAGTTATGAGGGAGAAAGTAGCCTCTTTTGAGGAAATGACTCCATGAGATCCAGCTAAAAGGTGTTTTCTCAATTAGAGATCAGTGAGGGACCATTACGGTTGGTGCCATTCCTGGGCAGGTCTTGGGTTCTATAAAAACTCAAGCTGAGCAAGCCATAATGAGTAAGCCAGTAAGCAGCACTCCTCCATGGCCTCTGCAAATGCTCCTGTCTCCAGGTTCCAGGCCTGCTTGAGTTCCTGTCCGGCAGTGAATAGCAATATGGACTTGTAAGCCCACAACTTACTTTTTGGCCATGATGTTTTGTTGAAGCAATAGAGACCCTAGCTAAGATAGCGATAAATACAACCAGCAAACCTTGTCATTTGAAGCCACCTCCCTTACATCCGTGTCCATGAATGGTTAATAAATTGTACATGCCCACATATGGCATGGCAAATATTTCTCAACAGAAGTAGAGATGTTAATAACCAGCATAACTCTGCTGGTTTGGTAGAGGATGTTAGGACACAAACTTAGGGAAAATAATTCACAGAACCAAGCCTGAACTTGTGGAATCAAAAACAAAACAAACAAACAACAACAACAACAAAAACCACAGTCTCTGCAGAGTGTGTATATCTACAGAGAAAGCCTGAAAGAACCCCAGAATTATAACAGAGCTCATTTGTGAAGATGTTTCTATCACAAAGCCATTTAGTAAATTATTCATATGCAAAGAATGGCACAAGGCTCCAAGGCACATAAAAAATCAAAGAAATATCAAGCCAACAAAATAACAAAGTAAAGTTCTCTGGGTGAACACGAAGAAAAGGTGATCTACAAATTAGCAGGGAAAAAGCTCAATATAAGCATCTTCAAGGAGCCCATTGAACTATAGAAAAAAAGTAAAGCTGGGGAAACAACATACAAACCCTATTAGAGATTTATCAAAGAAATAAAACCTTTGCAATGAACCAAATAACTCGCGTATTTTTGTTGTTGTTTGGCGACCCACTGAGCTCATTAAGTGTTTTATGAGCATGGGTGGGGAATTATTTACCAAAGCATGTTCTCTCTCTCAACAATCATTAACAATCGGTGGATTCTCAAGGAGGGGTGGGCTTCTCACTGATACATAACAGAATGCTGACAGGCTTGTTTTATGCAGGTCCTGTGTGGATAATCATGGGTGATATGAATTCCCAAGCACAATAATCATGTCATGATCAGAAGACAACTTTTGTAGCATTCCTCCTTATCCTCTGGCTCACATATTCTTTTTCTCCCCTCTTAAACAATATCCCCTGTAATGAGAGTTTTGGTTTCTTTGTAAACTCAAGTTATGTTATGTTATGTTATGTAGACATGGTTTTGTTTTGATCCCAAACGTGGGATTTTAGTTTTGGCTTTAGTTTATCCACAGCTGACAACTGTCTCATTCTGGCCTTTGTCTTTGGCAGCTGGTAACAGCTTGCCTTGCGAAACATGGAGAGAGCCATGGTCTAGGACTCTGAGAGGATAAATAAAGAGCCCAGAGAGAGAAGGAATAGCCTGCAGTGGTGGTGAGTGGCATGGAGCCATTTGGAGAGGTCAGAGATGGACAGTGTGGCACATGGAGAGAAACATTTCAATGCAGTTGAGCAAAGGAGACTGCTTGTTGCATTTGCTGTTGATAGAGATTGGTATTGCCCCAAAGGAACCCAACTGACCCTAAAGAGCCAGGGGACGTAAAGGGGTCTGTGTCCTTCTCTCCCCAATAACCTTCTCTCTCTTACCCAAGGTTAAGGGCTTAGTAGAAGGGAAGTAGTGGCAGTAAATACCCCAAATAAAAGAGAGTTTAAAAACAGAGCATCAACAATCCCCTGAACCTAAAAGGGGATGATAAACCTTTCTCTGCAAGTTACTTTTCTTTCTTTCTTTCTTTCTTTTTTTTAAAGATTTATTTATTTATTGTGTATACAACGCTCTGCCTGCATGTACACCTGCAGGCCAGAAGAGGGCACCAGATCACATTATAGATGGTTGTGAGCTACCATGTGGTTGCTGAGGATTGAACTCAGGACCTCTGGAAGAGCAGCTTGTGCTCTTAACCTCTGAGCCATCTCTCCAGCCCGCAAGTTACTTTTCTGTGCTATGGCAAAACACCATGACCATAGATAGCTTACAAGGGGAAAGGGTTTACTTTATCCTACATTTTCAGAAAAAAATGCAATCACTCACGACAAGAAAGGCATGGCCTAGGAGCATGAGACTGGCCTGGCAGTCAGAAGCACATTCCATCTGTACACAGTAAGCAGAGGTAGAGACCAAAAACTAGAACAAGACTATGCAACCTCAAAGCCCACCTGCAACCGTGTGCGTGCATCCTCTATCAAGACTCTGCCTCCTACATGTTCCATAGCCTTCCCAAAGAGCCCCAGAGACTAAGCATTAAAATAAGCTTATGGGGAACATTTCTCACTCAAACCACCACAGGGTCCCAGTTCCTTAGGAATGAGTTTAAATGCCCCCATAATCTACAAGAAGCAAAGTAACATCCATTCATTCCTCTAGTATTCCTACAATGAGTTGAAAGTTCGAGATGGGAGAAACCTCACAAACCAGCTAGACTACCATGTGCAATGGCAAACAGCAAAGAGATATTATCTCAAACATGGTAAAAGACAAGAACCAGCAGCTGAATTGTCCTCGGACCTCCCCATAGACTCCACAATACAGAAGTAACCCCATACACAAACACAAATACATATAAGCACACATGTAGATGCATGACACATGGACACATCATACACACTAAAGTAAAGAGTGTGGACTATCTCTCTGTGAATTTTTAGTCTGGGAGTCCTCAGAGGCCCCCAAAGCTATACAGGTTACAGCAGTTGCCCTTGATTTCCACCAGAACTGAACTGAACTTGCCCTAGCTGAAGGTATCATATACAATTTCAGAACATACAGAACGCATGCTGGAACTAATCTAGAAGCTTACCTGAGGGCCACCTTTCATTGTGACAGAAGTTGCTATGCAAGCAGCTAAGAGAGAAAAAATCAGCAATGGTCTTTCCCAGATACGTACCTTGAACGCTACATTACTAACTTGTCAGTTAAGATTGCCTACTGGTATAATAGTGGCAAGACTGCTATTGGAACCCATTACAGTCGTTTAGCTAAATGCACATGTTGTTTATACCCATAGGCTAGAATTCCCATCATCCTTGATGAACAAAGCTTTGCTGCACATGTTGCTTAATGAAAGAAACCCATGGCTGGTAAAGGACTAAGAGCAAATGACTGACCATGCTGAGCCTTAACCAAAATACACCACCGAAGAAGGAGTAAAAAATAGTGTATGAGGAGGATTCCAAGATGGCGCCGACCAATAAGCCACGTATCTGATCTACTCCGAGGAGACCAGGGACATAAGTGGAGCAACAGATTGCTTGAATTTGAGAACTGTAGGTGAGTGGGGCCCCAAAGGCCATAGACCAAACAGGGGGCCTACCCGCCCCCCGGGACAAGCAACATCCCGAGGTGCTAAACGCATTCCCCAAACTCCGGAACGGAATCCACATGCAAACTGCAGCCTGCATATAAAGCACAGACTTGCTGCTTGGGGGGGGGGGGGGGTTCCGGAGTCCACAGCCAGAGGGGTCTCAGTGAAGAGGGTGAATCTGCCCTAGGATTCCTCCTTCCACACCACCCCAAACTGCGGAGGTCACCCGCCTAGGCTGAGTGGAAACACAGGCGGCGGGACCCAACAGAGACAGCTAAAGTGGGACTGCAGCTCACTGGCCATCCAGGGCCCAACCTAACACCGATCACAACGGACTGAGCCTGCAAACAGTGGCAGTAAGAAATCAGCTTGGACTGCTTCCACAGACCTATCGGGAGACGTGGGTCTTGCCTAGAGCGATAGCAGAGCATCATAGCCCCGCAGGAAGACCGGGTTCCGCAGGCTTCCACCAGAGCTCTGCAACCCTATTGTTCCTACCCAGCTGCAAGGCACTGGCCCTGCACTCCCCAAACGAGAGAGCCTAGCTGGGGCTCCTGGCCCAAGCAAGGCAGGCACTCTCACGTTATCAGGAGACAAAATGTGGGTCTTGTTTGCAGTGTCTAATTGCTGACCAAGAGTGACCTTGGTCCCTCCAGGTATATAATCCTGGGAGAGGTTGGACACCTCTACAGGGTATAGAGACAGAGCTAAAAGACAGCTACACCTCCAGAAGATCTGATCTACCTGGGGTCTTGACTACAAAGCCACAGGAAGGACAGGCAGCTGGGATCAACCTACACAACCAGAACGTTTGTGTGCGGACCTTATTCTAGGTCCCAAAACTGCTGATCTGAAGTACAGCAGTAAAGTCCAAACAGATATCTACTTTGGCTGACTCAGCCTGGAGCCCACAGTGCAGAAGAATATCACCAGGAGTGAAACCAGATCACCTACCTGTTCCACCGAAATACTCCCTGATCCCCACAGGCAAGAGCACCTGACCTATAATCAGTCATCAATTAACCACTCTCAACCAGCGAAGGTCACTACAAAATACCTCCCAACATCAGAGCCATCAAAATGACAAGAGGACAGTGAAAGAACGCTAACAAAAACCAAAACAGTTTGGCATCTCTGGATCCCAACATTCCCAATGAAAACAACCTGGAGAACCTAACAGCAATGGATAGTCAAGAAAATGACCTCAAGTCCTTAGTAAAGAAGATGATAATGGAAGAAACAAATAAAATCTGTAAACAAATGCAGGAGGAGGCAAGCAAGAGGGATGAAGAGTTCAAAGAGTCATATAAAGAGGCACTTGAAGAATTTCAAAAAATATAAATAACCAGATGAAGGAAATCATTAAAACAGTCCAAGACATGAAGATAAAAATGGAAGCTATGATACAGGAAGACACAGAAGAAAAACATGATCAAGAGGCATCAGAGAAGAAAGCAAGCATCTCAGAGGTGGCCTTATCTAACAGATTGTAAGAAATGGAAGAACGAATATCGGGACTTGAAGATACAATCGCAGACTGGAAACAACCATCCAGGGAAATTATAAATCTTAAAAGTTCCTGACACAGAGCATTCAAGAAATAAAAGGCAACATGAAAAGATAAAACTTGAGAATAATAGGGATAGAGGAAAGAGAAGGCAACCAACTCCACAGCCCAGAAAATATCTTTAATAGAATAATAGCAGAAAATTTCCCCCAATTTGAAGAAGGAGATGCATATGAGCATACAAGAGGCCTACAGAACACCAAATAGAATAGACCTGAAAAGAAAATCTTCCCATCACATAATAATAACAACACAAAATATACAGAACAAGGAAAAAATATTAAAAGCGGCAAGAGAAAAAGGCCGAGTAACATATGAAGGCAAACCTATCAGAATTACTCCTGACTTCTCAGCAGAGACCATGAAATCCAGAAGGGCCTGGACAGAGGTTCTGCAAACACTAAGAGAACACAGATACCAGGCAAGACTACTATATCCAGCAAAATTATCAATAACCATTGACGGAGAAGACAAGATATTCCATGACAAAAACAAATTCAAACAGTACCTAGCCACAAATCTGGCTTTACAGAAGTTACTAGAAGGAAAACTCCACCCCAACTGGTCAAACTACAACCAAAACTACATAGGAAATAGGTAACTATACCATTGCAAAATCACAACCTCACAAAATCTCGACTGTTACAAATACAAAAAATGAAGGGACTTACCAACCATTGGTCATTAATATCTCTCAACGTCAATGGTCAATTCCCCAATAAAAAGACACAGACTAACGGAATGGATGCATAAACATGACCCAACATTCTTCTGCATTCAAGAAACACATCTCAACCACAAGGACAGACATTGCCTCAGAGTGAAAGGTTGGGGAAAAATATTCCAAGCAAATGGTCACAAGAAACAAGCTGGAGTAGACATTCTAATATCTAATAAAATAGACTTTCAACCAAAATTAATCAAAAGAGATGAGGATGGACACTTCGTACTCGTCAAAGGTAAAGTCAACCAAGAAGACATCACGATTTTGAACATCTATGCTCCGAATACAAGGGCCCCCACATTTGTAAAAGAGTTATTAACAAAGCCTGCCCCACTCATCGATACCCACACACTAATAGTGGGAGACTTCAACACTCCACTTTCACTCAAGGATAGGTCTTTGATTAAAAAACTAAGCTGGGAAATAACCTCATTAACCAATGTCATGAATCAAATGGATCTAACAGATATCTACAGAAATTTCCACCCAAATGCAAAGGATTATATCTTTTTCTCAGCACCCCATGGAGCGTTCTCTAAAATTGATCACATAGTTGGTCATGAAGCAAACCTCAATAGATACAAGAAGATTGAAATAATACCTTGTATCTTATCAGATCACCATGGTCTAAGGCTGGACTTCAACAACAACAGAAATAACAAAAAGCATACTAACATGTGGAAACTAAACAACTTTCTACTTAATGACACATGGGTCATGGAAGAAATAAGGGAAGAAATAAAAGACTTCCTGAAATTCAATGAAAATGATGGAACAACATACCCAAATTTGTGGGACACATTGAAAGCAGTGCTAAGAGGAAAATTCATAGTACTAAGCACCTTCAAAAAGAAAATGGAATCATCCCACATAAACAACCTAACAACACATCTGGAAGCTCTAGAAAAAAAAGAAGCAGAAACACCCAAGAGGAGTAGACGCCTAGAAATAATCAAACTCAGGGCTGAAATCAATAAATTAGAAACAAAGAGAACAATCCAAAGAATCAACAAAACCAAGAGCTGGTTCTTTGAGAAAATTAACAAGATAGACAAACCGTTAGCCAATGTAACTAAAAGAGAAACACTATCCAAATTAACAAAATCAGAAATGAAAAGGGAGACATAACAGACACTGAAGAAATACAAAGCATCGTAAGAACCTACTTTAAAGGCATTTATGCCACAAAATTTGAAAATTTAAGGGAAATGGACAAATTCCTCGACCGATTCCATTTGCCAAAATTGAACCAAGACCAGATAAACAAATTAAATAGCCCTATTTCTCTTATAGAAATAGAAGCAACCATTGATAGTCTCCCAACCAAAAAAAGCCCAGGGCCAGATGGTTTCAGCTCAGAATTCTACCAGTCCCTCAAAGAGGAGCTAATACCGATACTATTCAAGCTATTCCAAAAGATAGAAATGGACGGAATATTAACAAATTCCTTCTATAAGGCCACAGTCACATTCATACCTAAACCTCACAAAGACCCAAGAAAAGAAGAGAATTTCAGACCAATTTCTCTTATGAACACTGATGCAAAAATACTCAACAAAATATTCGCAAAGCGAATACAACAGCATATCAAAGACATCATTCACCATGACCAGATAGGCTTCATTCCAGGCATGCAGGGATGGTTTAACATATGGAAATCCATCAATGTAATCCACCATATAAACAAACTGAAAGAGAAAAACCACATGATCATCTCTTTAGATACAGAAAAAGCATTTGACAAGATCCAACACCCATTTATGTTCAAAGTTCTGGAGAGATCGGGAATACAAGGCAAGGCACTTATCTAAACATAATAAAGGCTATATACAGCAAACCAATAGCCAACATTAAATTAAATGGAGAGATACTCAAGGAAATTCCTCTAAAATCGGGAACCAGACAAGGCTGCCCTCTGTCCCCATATCTCTTCAATATAGTTCTTGAAGTTCTAGCCAGAGCAATAAGACATCAAAAGGAGATCAAGGGGATCCAAATGGGAAAGGAAGAAGTCAAATTATCCCTACTTGCAGATGATATGATAATGTACATAAGTGACCCCCAAAATTCTGCCAGAGAACTCCTACAGCTGATAAACACCTTCAGCAAATTGGCAGGATACAAAATAAACTCAAAAAAGTCAGTAGCTTTCCTGTATACAAATGACAAACAGCAGAGGAAGAAATTAGGAAAACTACTCCCTTCACGATAGCCACAAACAATATAAAATATCTAGGAGTAACTCTAACCAAGCAAGTGAAGGACTTATTTGAAAAAAACTTCAAACCTCTGAAGAAAGAGATTGAAGATGACAACAGAAGATAGAGGGATTTACCTTGTTTGTGGATCGGGAGAATCAACATAGTAAAAATGGCCATCTTACCAAAAGCAATTTACAGATTCAACGCAATCCCTATCAAAATACCTACAAAATATTTTGAAGATATTGAAAGATCAATTCTCAAATTCATATGGAGAAATAAAAAACCCAGAATAGCAAAAACAATCCTATACAATAAAAGATTCTCCAGAGGAATCTCCATACCTGATCTCAAGCTGTACTACAGAGCAACAGTAATTAAAACAGCATGGTACTGGCAAAGCAATAGGCTGGTGGATCAATGGAATCGAATTGAAGACGCAGAGATGAATCCACACACATAGGGTCACTTGATTTTTGACAAAGAAGCCAAATCTATTCAATGGAAAAATGATAGCATCTTCAACAAATGGTGCTGGTCTAACTGGATGTCCACATGTAGAAAAATGCAATTAGACCCTTATTTGTCACCATGCACAAAACTCAAGTCCAAGTGGATTAAAGACCTCAACTTAAAACCAGAGACATTAATTCAGTTAGAGGAAAAAGTGGAGAAGAGCCTGGGACACATAGGCACAGGAAACAACTTCCTGAACAGTACACCAACAGCCCAGGCCTTAATGTCAACAATTAATAAATGGGCCCTCATGAGGCTGAGAAGCTTCTGTAAGGCAGGAGACACTGTCAATAGAACAAAGCGACAGCCTACAGACTGGGAAAAGATCTTCACCAACCCTTTAACTGACAAAGGCTTAATATCCAAAATATATAAAGAACTTAAGAAATTAAACACCACAAAACCAAACAACCCAATTGAGAAATGGGCCTTGGAACTTAACAGAGAATTCTCAACAGAGGAATATCAAATGGCTGAGAAACACTTAAAGAAATGTTCAACCTCCTTAGTCATCAGGGAAATGCAAATGAAAACAACTCTGAGATTCCATCTTACACCCATCAGAATGGCTAAGATCAAAAATTCAAGCGACACCACATGCTGGCGAGGATGTGGAGAGAGAGGAACACTCCTTCATTGCTGGTGGCAATGCAAACTAGTACAACCACTTTGGAAATCTATCTGACGCTTTCTCAGAAAAATGGGAATAGGGCTTCCTCAAGACCCAGCTATCCCACTCCTTGGAATATACCCAGAAAATGCCCTACCACACAACAGGGACATATGCTCAACCATGTTCATAGCTGCTTTATACATAATAACCAGAACATGGAAACAGCCTAAGTGTCCCTCAGTAGAAGAATGGACTAAGAAACTGTGGTACATTTACACTGTGGAATACTACTCAGCTATTAAAAACAAGGAAATCCTGAAATTTGTGGACAAATGGATTGATCTAGAAATTATCATAATGAGTGAGTTCACCCAGAAGCAAAAAGATACAAATAGTATCAAAACACTAGTCCAAGGGATACGTACCATGAAAAACTTTACTTACCAAGAAAGTGGGTCAGAGGAAAGGACAGCCTATTGAGACTTTAGGCGAGAGTAGCATGGAAGAATGGGGAAATAGTAAGACCCACAGGGTCCTGGAAACCTACAAGAAGAACTTTATGACAGGCAGATCTGGGTCCTAGGGTCCTCCTCAAACTAAGGCACCAGCCAAGGAGAATATAGGAATTAAACTTCGAACCCCTACCAAGACCTAGCCGATGAGCATGATATTCTCCATCGTTGAGTGGAAAGTGAGATCTGACTCTCACATGAACTCTGGTGCCCCTTTTCTGACCACGTCCCCTGGATGGGGAGGCCTGGCGGCACTCAGAGGAAGGATAGCAAATTACCAAGAAGAGACTCGATATTCTAAGAGCATATTTAGGGGGAGGAGGTCTCCCTCATGCACAGACATAGGGGAGGGGAGAAGGGGGGAAGTGGGAGGGAAGAAAGAATGGGAGAAAACAGGGGAAGGCCTAACAATCGAAATGTAATATGAATAAATTAATAAATAAAAAAAGGAAAAAATAGTGTATGAGCCAAGATGATGGCAAGGAAGGGCAAAAAACAACTGTTTTTATGAACATGGCTATGAGGTTAAGGACTTACAGTAGCTGTGGGTTTCTGTATGGGATCTGTACAAAGCTAAGCCCATAAAAATTCAGTCTTAGGTGGGGGAGAGATTCATGGGGTCCAGTCATTAGAAGTTGAAGGTTTCCAGAGGAGAAATCATTGTCTCCAGTGATGTTGCCATGGGTGAGTCACTGATGTCCCAGTGGACAGCTCCACACCCATGCCCACACAGTTGCCCTTGGTTAGTCCCAGTGGGTCTCAAAGCAAAACCAAAACAAAAATACATAAAATTTTTGGGAAAAGGGAAGGCTGGTAGGAGTGGGGGAGGGATAAGAGAGCTTAGAAAGATGGTGTAGCCAGAATATATATATATATATACACATATAAATTTTTCAAAGAATAAATTAATAAAATAAAAGATGTTTAAAGCTACCAAAAAATTAGGTTTAGAAGGAATGCACATCAACATATGAAAGACCATATGTGACTAACCAAGCACTAACAGCATACTCGTGATTGGAAACGGAAATCATCTCCCCAAAAGATAAGGAGGAATAAAAGAGTATCTTATCCGACCACTTTTATTCAATATAATCCTGGAAATTCTAGTCAAAACAATTAGCCAAGAAATAAAATTGTAAATTTCATTTAAGATTCAAATAAATAAAATTGCCTCTGCTCATAATACGACTTTATATGGGAAACCATAAAGATGGGACCCAAAATGGAAAATGTTGAACTACATAATGAATATGGTGAAGCTACAGGGTGTGCTGTAAATTGTGTATCTAGGAAATAGGAAAAACTATCTAAAAAAGAAATTAAGAAGACAATTTGACTTATTATAGCATCTTTATTGTTAGTTTTGTTGTTGTTGTTGTTGTTTCCTGTCAACTTGACACACAAACTTGGCCATCTGGAAAGAGGGAACCTCAATGTAGAAAATACTCCCATCACTTTGACTTGTAGACAAGCTTGTGGGACAATTTCTTGATTAGTGATTGGTGAAGAAAGATCCAGCCCACTCTGCAGGGTGCCATCTCTGGGCAGATGGTCATTGGTTGTATAAGAAAGTAGGCCGAGAAAGCCCTAGAAAGTAAACCAATAAGTGCTCTTCCATGGTGTCTCCTTCAGTTCCTTCCCTCCTATAACCCATGCTATGAATTCCCTCAGTAATATACTGTGATCCACCCAAGGTCACCTTTGATCATAGTCTTCATCACAGCAACCACCATCAGACAAAGGCATGCCGCTGCTGAGTGCGACTCCAAGGGGCCAGCAGAACGCAACAGGGAATTATTGACCGGCACACAATGAGGCATGTTTATCGCTAACATACTCACAATTGCTAAGTTTTGCAATTTGACCATGATGGAATGGATAAAATGCATGTGGTGTTCTCATGAAGGAGAATTAAATGTAGTCTTCAAGAAAGCAGCTGCAACTGAAGATGGCCATCTGAACTGAAATAAGCTAAACACTAAAAGAGTAAATACCACATTTTTCATTATATGTGGATTCTAAGGAAAAAACACATGAAAATATGAGAGGGAGAAGGGACAAAAAGGAAAGGGGAGTAAATGTGACCAAGCATATTATATGCATGTACGAAACCTATTATTTTGTACAGTGGTTACATGCTAATGACTTTCCTCATGTTCACAGTGAGGTTATGGGGCCAATGAGAAGGTGGCCAGTTAAGGGAAGTGATGTCAGAATGAAGTCTACTTTACCATGATCCCTCGCTCTTATGTGGGCCATTGTCCAAACCTATAATGAGTAAGTTTTTCTTAAGTGACTTAAGCTGAGTCATTTTGACTCAGTAACCCCTGCCAACTAAGGTAAGACTCTTCACATCTCTTACCTTAGGATTTCCTCTTAATAAGTGCACTTCCCAGTTTACTAGAAAGAGGACTCCGTCAGCATTCTAGTGCCAATACCATTTGTCCTATAGATATGTTTTTGCCACATTATCTATGAGAAAATAAAAACAAGGATGCTATAAAAAGGAAGAGGCAATCCCAAAGAGTGTTATCAGCAAGTCACTAATCTGTCAGTCAGTCCAGCTTTGCTGAAACCTATGAGAAAGTAGATCAGTTTCTGAAGACTAAGACCATTTTCCTATAGAATGAATCGTGATATAACTTACAAGAACAGAAAGAAGATAGTAATTAGCAGATTGAGGCAGGGGCTCCACTCTCCGTTGTGGAAAAATCTTTGTGGAAAATTTAACAGAAAGTCTTTTCTCAATCCCCCTCCTCAGAAGTAAATTTATTATTGCACAATGAGACTCATGAACATCGCCAGTCCAGTTCAGAAAAATAGGAATGTAGGCCCCTGACCCTATTGGCATCACTAAGTGATTGCCCCAGTGGGGTTGAGAAGCACTTTGCTCATGCCATTATTTTTCTTAGTCAAAATTAATCCCACATCTGGTGTATCATATTTAATGATAATTCTACGACATTGTCTCAAGAGAGACCCTCCATCGCTGGGCATCAGAAGACAGTTCTTTTTTTTTTTTTTTTTTTTTTTTTTTTGGTTACTCAATGCCAAATCAATTCTGATTCAAAACCAAAGCTAATATTAGAAGGAAAAAAAGTTTTCAAGTGTTTGTTTATTTTAAAAGAACAAAATCTACTCTAGGGAGCAGTGGAAAGTGTAATCCTTCCCACAGGGGCGTGGTGAGGGGTGTTATGTGAGGCCAGCCCTGGGAGAAAGGACAAGGAAGTGTTTTTTGTTTTGTTTTGTTTTCTCCCGCCTCCCACTTTCAGACTAGCCATCTGTGATTTAAAAAAAAAAAAAAATTAAAGTCTTGGACAATCTTTCCCTATTGCCAGTATCTTTGAGAGTTCACTTTCTGTTCAAAATGTGAAAGGGACGTAATTATTCCCATGCCTGACAGTACCGCTTGTTTGTGAAGGGCCCTAATCCCACAGCCTATCTGGGTCATAGTCTTGGTGTGTATTGAGACTCAAAAAATAAGTGCTGTTTTCATCCTAATGACTGAGTCACCGTGTCCTTGGGCAAGTTATTTCCTCTGTGTGTAGCTGATTCAAACACACAGAGTAATAGTGTCCCTGACACCCTTACCTCACTCAGAGGCTGTCAGTGGCAACAAGTAATAAACCCGTATTTTTCGAGTAGAAAGGCAGAAATGGATTACATTTTTAACATTATTTTTCAGCCTCTTAGATACATTTTGTACATCTCAAAACTCCAAAGTGGATCACAGTGAACCCCTTTGGAGTCATCACAAAGACACAAAAGTCACAGTTGACTTTGTGAGACAAATCCTATGAAAGACACAAAAGCCAATGATATTAATTTTTTTTTGAAATAGAAAAGAGTAGCTTTGTACAGAGGGCAAATTACCAAATAAATAAGAGCTTACAAAGTAAGCCTTAATAGAAAATTTTGAAAGGCATCATAGCATCAAAGTATAGTAAATAGATGCTCAACAGAAACAGAGGAAAATTCTGAGCCCAGGTCTTGATTTCTAATATAAGCTACTTGGCCTCTTTAAGGGTCAATTTATCAATCAGAAAAGAAATGAAAGTCTATAACAATAACTTTCACTGAGTCTGGTGTACCAGGCTGAGCAGCAACCCAATGAAACAATCTGGAAACTGCCTTAAATGTACAGAGCCCTGTGCGAGCAGTAGGGTGAGTGGCTAATGCTGAGCTGACACGCCCATCTCTCTAGTCACCATAGCATTGCCTTATTTGCTTCAAGGAGAGTGGTTACACCAACTTTCTTGGACAGGAAGACCATGCCCAGCATGTTCCACATGTTCCACATAATTAGAATTCCCACCCAGCCATTTTTCACTTTGACAGGCAAAAAAGAAAAAAAGAGGCCTGTGTTCCATGTTTAGGCTCTCCTTTGATTTGAATGTGAAATAAAAACTTTGAAGCTAAGGAACTGGGAAACTAACTGTCTTCTTTTCAGAAGCCTAAGGCTCTTCTGGCACAGGGCTATGTTGATGACACAGAAGTTGGCCTTCCATTCAAAAAAAATCAAGAAAAGAGTTTGTGGCAGAAAATTGTCAACATTTTGAAATGTAGGACGAAAAGAAAGGAGTTTCTCTAGAAAGCATCTAGTGTTCCCTTTGACACCAAGGCTTAACCTGTGCATCAGAAAATCCACAGAACAATAAATTAGGAAGCTCATGTAGTGTCCCTAAGAACTTTGTCTTGTGTTTGATATCAAACCATTCTGACTCAGGTCAGAGAATAACCTACCTACATTTCTAACCTTTTCCAGTGTGACAGCCCTCATGTGCCACTCCAGCTCATCTTTATGAATTATTATTCTCTACAGCATAATCCTCTGTGCTTTCCCCTTAAGGGTCTCTTCTCCTGTGTGACTATCTATATATATTATTCTACCAATATCTCCCTTAACAGCCTTCAGGTGAAAAGAATCACAATTCTAGATTCCAGGTCATGTTGTTATTTAGTTTCATGATGTTTACACTTGAGCATGGGACCGCCCCTTGCAGAGCTGCTGGTGTCCCTTGGGCATGGGACCGCCCCTTGCAGAGCTCCTGGTGTCCCTTGACTTGTTTCGCTGGTCACTCTTGACCAGCATGCCTGGGAGCCGTCAGCTGCTTTTCTCTGAATTGCCTTTGCTCCTTACTGTATTTTCAGCTCATCTTGTTGAATGTCCCACGGGAAGGAAACCCTCAGATGCTAGTCATCATAGGTCCGTGTGTGAGGAGGATGACTAAAAGTAACAAACATAGGAAAAAAAAAACTTGCCAGAACAACTTCATGATTACAAATAAATATTAGAAAAATGCATGGAGGAGAGGAAGAGAGAAAGACTCATTCCTCAAAACTGAACATCAGATGAGAAATGTGATTTATTTTAGCTAGGAGATTGTTGTTACAAAGGCAAACAGAGAGGACTTAGATATTTCATGTTACTCCCATATTAATCCTACCAATTTCTAAACCTGTTTTCTTCTTTTACCCCTCATTGTTATCAACTTCTTGAGACTCTCCTCCAATGTCTTTTGACCATCATCACCTCCTCTCCTCACTTGTCAAGGTTCATGCCCACTTCTCTACCTACTCAACTTGATTCCATATTCCCATAGATATGTGCCCTTCTATTGGAGTGTGGTCTACATACCAGGAGCCGTAGCCTTAAAGAAAACTGACTCTCTCTTTCTTCAAGACTAACAGTACCCAACAGCGCCTCAGCTAGTGGTAAGACTCCAAGCCTCTCTCACCTCTCTGTGCTAGGATGTGTCTGACCTGATATTGTGTTGGTTGTATTATGCTGTCACAGTTGCCATGAGTTAATATATAGAACTGCTAGGAGTTAACATATACGATTCCATCTCTGGATCTAGAAAACATTTTATCCTTCTAGTCATGTGCCACTTCTGGCTCTTACAATCTTTCCGCACTCTCTTCCCAATGATGCCTGAGTATGGGGAGGAGAAGATGTCCTATAGATGCCTCATTTTTAGGGTGGAACATTCTGCGGTCACTTATTCTCTTCACATCTGCCAGTTGTATCTTTGTTAATCACCATCTACTGAAAAAAAGGCTTGTCTTTGGGGGGGTGTTGAAAGATGCAGTCATCTATGGTATAATGTTAAGTCAATGCTACCATGTCCACTTAGCACAGTGATAGCATAAGGTTCTCCTCTAGGGCCTATGACCTGTCTAGCCACAGGTTATTGGCCCAGATAATGGTGCCAGGTATGGGTTCCAGCTTGTGGAGTGATCCTTAAATCCAATCAGAAAATGTAGATTATTCCCAAGATGCTCATTCCACTATTGCACCAGTGGACATACCCTGCCTGTCATAATCGTAGCTCACAGGGCTAACAGCTGGGGAGGAATGCTGAATATCCTTCTCCCTGGTAACATGCATAGCACAGTGAGCACAATGGATGAACAGACAGTGAAACTATGGTATTTTATAAATGCAGTATTATTCATCTGTTAAAGAAAACATTATTAAATTTTCAGGTAAATAGATGGGTCTAAAAACAATCATCCTAAGTACACTAACTCAGACCCAGAAAGAGAAACATCCCATGTTTTCTCTCATTTGTGAATGTTAGCTTCAAATTTTCAGATATGTGTGTTTCCTTTGGAATACTCATAGAGGTCAGAAATTAGTAAGAGGTCATTGGGATGCATTTCAAGAAGGGGAGATAGAATGCAATAGTACAACTGGGAAATAGCACCATTAAAGGGGAATAGGGACCCCAGGACAGGCTAAATGGGGTAGGGAGCAGTTTAGAGGAGGGATAGCTAATGCTCAATGTCTTCTGAAGGGGCTATAAGAGTTCTCTCCACAGGTCAGAACACAGGTAGCTCTTCTAGAAAGAGACTGGCTCAATTACCAACACCCAATATGTGTCACAAAACTATCTGTAATTCCTGGTCCAGAGTATGTCATGCTTTCTTTTGACCTCTGCTGGCACCAGAGACATAAGCGGTACACAGCCAAATGTGCAGAAAAAAAAAACACCCGTACACATAAAATGAAAAGTAAAATAAAATTTAAAAATTAAAGACATTCCAGAAAGTCTTTTGCAAACCTATTGTAGAGGCTTTATAAAACACACACACACACACACACACACACACACACACACACACACACACACACTGTAAATGGAGGTACCATATAATGGAGAAAAGATGCTTCTAGTAGATGCCATAAACTAATAAAAAGTCAAATTCCAAGAATGGGGTACATTTTGTGTGGGCCAGTAAGGTCCCATAGACCCCCAAACATTACTAGCTAGTGCAGGTGTTCAGGGTTCCCTCCAGAATTCAATGATAAGATAATCCTGCTGAAGACACCACATACTTGAGTCATAGAACATGGAGAAACCAAGCTGCTACTCACCTTGTTTTATTTGCTTTGTACTAGAAAGTATCACCTGGTTAGAATTACCAGCAAAGAGGTGGAGGGTGGGAGTTAACAAGAAAAAAAAAAAAAAAAACAGATAAAAAGATAAAAAGATCAGAAATTCTGACCCATACAGAGCACTGTGTGACTGTTAGTTTGGTCAACTTGACATGATCTAGAATGTCCTGGTCTCAGTGAAGAATCATCTGGATCAGGCTAACCTGTAAGCACTTCTACTGAGAACCGCTACGATGTATTAACTGAGGTAGGAAGACCTACCTATTATGGGTAGCACCATTGTCTGGGCTTGGGGTCATAGACTAGATAGAAAAAGAAAAGTAGCTAGGTGCTAAGCATGCTCGAATCCATTTCCCCTGCTCTTGGCTGTGGCTTTGGCCTGAGTCACTATTTTAAGTGTTCCTGCCATCTTGACTTTCTTTCCTGCTATGATGATCTGTAATCTAAAATTATGAGCCAAAACAAACCCCTTCTCCCTTGGTTGATTTTTGTTGGGTTATTTCATCACAGAAATAGAAGTGGAACTGGGACAGCTTATCTTCCTTTCAACTGGTGTCGAGAAAGTGGTTGCTACGATACCTAAAGAAACAACCATTTCAGCACCCTGGATGGAATGCAGTGGATGAGAAGCCCATACTAACCACCGTATCAAGGATGTTGGTGCCCAGAGGAAGGGCTGATTCAGATGAGCATGGGGTCCCCAAGTGTTCAGAACTCCTATACCCACCTTCTTTGCAATATCCCTTTGCAGAAATTCTCTTTACTGAGTGAGAACGGTTTTTCTTCCTCTCCTCAAGCCTGGGCCTGCTTTGTCACTTTCTGTGGCCAATTGAAGACCATAAAAGTGATGACCTGTCAGTTAAGAGGGCTTGCATGCCATGCATCTCTAGTAGAAACCAGCCACCAGCACGTAAATAAGCAAGCCTGGAATAGCCTGCTGGAAAAGAAAACATGGCCTAATAGTCCACATCTCCCAGCTCCAGACAGTCATGTGAGTGAGGCCAGCCTGTTCCTGACCAACTCAACAACAGACATAAGCTTTATCAGTTGACTTAGCAGAACTGAGCAGAGATAAGTTAAGCAAGACCTAGCCATAGATAACTAAACATGTGAGCAACAACACAGCAGAAGGAAACTGATACACAGACATTTTGTTAATTGTTTGCCAGGCACTTACACAAATCTTGAAGCAGCAGATTAAGCCAGAGGCTTTCAGAGTTCATGCTGCTACCAAGATTATCTGAAATTCAGAGTGAGTTGTTCTGTGAAACAGATTCAAAGAGATCACTTCTAGCAATAAATGACATATATGAAATGTTCAGTGTAAAGCCATTGTTTTCACTAATTTCCAGTTATAAGATATTTTACCTGGTTTGTAGATGAGAGCCTAATCATAAGAGAAGTTAGGTAGGTACCAAGAATTGAGTTGGGGACTTTGCACTAGTCTGAGGCCCAGGTTATGAACACTGCACAAAGGTGTCTCCCTAGAAATGTGGTAGTATTGTCACATCAGACCACTAAAGCAAAAGCTCCTGTGGTGGAAATGGTATTTGGGGTAACTAACTGAACATACCCCAAGGAAAAGGAGGCAAAGGGCAGCTGGAGAGAGGACAGTTACATAACACCTGCTGTGGCAGTACAGCAAACAAGTCAAGCAAACCTTGCTCCCTCCAGAGAACATTTGTCTCCATGGCAAAATAGTACAAAACCAAGCAAGGCAGTCAGAACCCAGGGAAGAGAGAGAGTTTGGGGTTACAGAGGTTCAGCAGACTGCTCTTTGGTTTCTGCCCTCTGAGTCACCAGTCCAATTCACTCGCTACAATATTCCCAGGTGTCCCAACAGGGGTCAGGAGAGGCAGACAAAGCAGAAAGTCTCCTACCATGGTCAGATTCTTGAATGGGAAATAAAATGTTTCAATATATTCTGTGAGTGAGGCAATATATTATTTCCTTACTCTATGTATAAGATAATCTACCCAGTCTTCATGAAGTTACTGCATGGAGTGGTCTGAAAACATACAGATTTTTTAGAATCAAATTATAATTCCACTGTATAGAAATAACAGTTACAAAAACAATTTTCTCACCACAATACTATGATTTACATATTACTAAGGAAGAACCAAGAGCCAGAGGGAGCCGTTCATGCCTGTGGCCATCCATGCCACACCCAGACACGCCCCGTTGGTGGTTGACATGTCTGTGGCCATAGTGAAGTCCAGGCTCGTGATGCTGCCAAGGGCCATGTCTGGGTCTATGGTCCTACTCCAGCAGAGCTCTGTGTTGACATCTGTGGCCTGTGTTATTGCTGAAGGCCATGTGGATGGCCATGGTCTGTGTGGCAGCCTGAAGCCACACTGATGTCCAATGTCTATAGACCTTGACTGAGTTTGTAGTCCTACTGCAGCAGGGGGCAGTGTTCATGGCTTGTTCTGTCACCAGAAACTAAATGGAAGCCCACAATCCTTGTTTCAGCTCACTATGAAGAGCAAGGAGACTACAATGTCAGTGACTGCAGACCCACAGTTGAGAGAGAGAGAAAGAGAGAGAAAGAGAGAGAGTCATTGAAGGCTTCTGTAACAACCCCTATCTCCACCCAAAACCCCCAACCCCATCCCAAAAGTAACAGCCTAGACAGGAAGCCATCAAAGGGCACTTTTTAATTTTAATTTATCATAATTTATTCAGATTACATCCTGTATTGTTATCCTCTCACTTGTACCTTCCCATTATCACCCTCCCTCCTTCTTCTGCCTTATTCCCCTTCCCTAGACCTCTGAAAGGAGGGGGCCTCTTTCCCCACAATATGGCCACAGCCTATCAACTCTCATCCAGACAGCATGTTTCCCCTTCCTCTGTGTACTTCCAGGCCTGCCTCCCCACCAAGGGGAAGCAATCCAATCAAAGGGCACCAGAGTTCAGGTCAGAGTCAGTCCCTACTCCCCCCACAACCATGGAGAAGCCAACATTTAGTCTCCTGTGAAGCCCAGTAACACTTGTGAGTCCTGCAACTTTTTCTTCCTTTGTGCCTATGATCGATCACCTTGGTTCAGCAAGCTTTCTTGGCTGCTACCATCCATTCAAACACATAACACTTATTGTTCTCTGTGTCTGTCTTCCTTTGATGGCCACTTTTTCTTACAATGTGGGTTTTCTCCTGAGCCTTCAATGGCTTCTCCCACAACTGAAAGCTGATAACTCTACTCATTAGTCTGGACTCTCTTCCTAAGTTCTACAACTCTGGCACAAATTTCCCATGGCACTTCAATGTTTTCAGGCAAATCCATTTAACTAGTCTCTTTAGAAATATCTTTTGCCTACCACATTCTGTCTGTTCATCACCAACCACCCTGTACGTGATCAACCAGGTCCTGCCTTTTTTATTCAGAACTAGTCCCTGAAGTAGCCTGCCTCTACAACAGCAGCCACCACACATAAATAGACCTTATTCTCTTGCTCCTGCCTCTGTGCTGTTCCATCCATCTTCTGTATGACTCTCACGATCATGCTCCCACAAATTGTATCAACCTTCTCTATAACTATTCAGGCATTTGTTGGTTTGGGGGAGGGGCAACCTTAGATGTAACAAACACATCCTCTCTGTGCAAGTATACCTTTACTTCCTAAATTCACTCCTAACTACTCCCCTCACAGTAGTACACACACACACACACACACACACACACACATTTTGTCCTAGCCAATGTCTGTTTAGACACAATCTATAATAACTATATCTTCATAGGCTTCTCTACTTTATGGATGCCTTGCCTAGCTCAATCTGCTTACCTCATATTTGCCCTTCCAAATCCAATCCAAATGTTATCTCTTCTGGGAGTCATATTCTCACTTATTGAAAAAGCTATAAACATCCTTCTATGCACTGGGGAGTGGTTAAAAATAGTATTGCTCCTCAGACACCATATACCCCAAATACTGCTGAGTGATGGTGGTACCATGGTTGGGAAGATAGAACTCTTTTTACTCTGTGGGATGCATATGCTGACAACAGCAACCCAGTAGGGATGAGGGGGTTACACTGTTGTGAAAGATGCTGTGTTTTGCAGAGATGCCCAGCCTAACCAATGCCATTTAATAGATCTTTTTATATCTATCAAGTGCTCTATCTTTCTATAGTTCAGTGGAATCACCAATAGCTACAATCAGTTACTAAGCATTACAGTAGCCAAATGGAACTGAGAAATTAAATTTGTCATACTGTTTTATTTTAGCTAATTCACGTTTAAACATTATGTAAATTAGTGGCATCTATGTAAGATGCTGCCATTTTAGGTGTTAAGTCTACTTCATGAGAGTGTGATGCATTATCAGACATGAAGGATGGTGACGAGGTAGGAAAAATACAAGACAAAATTTTATGAAGGTCTAGATCAACAAGTAGACATTCCTCTGTTAGTCACGCATCACCTCAGCTTTTTCACACTTAAACATGTCTAAGGGACTGTAGAGATGGATTAGTGGTTGAGAGCACTAGTTGCCCCTCCAGAACACCAGGTTCAACTTCCAGCACCCACAAGGTGACTCACAACCATCTGTAACTCCAATTCAATAGTCTCTTCTGGCTTTACCCCTACCAAGTATACACATGTGGTACCCAGATATACATGCATACAAATAAAAAGCTAAAATGAAAATGAAATCATTTTAATGCTAAACAATATCTAAGGCACTAAGTATTCATCACATGTCACTATTATTGTTGCTGTAGTTATATTTTTCAGATTTATAGCCTCTTCATGAGATTTATTAAAGCATCAATTCACTGTATCTTTCAACATTCATTAACTTTATGTGGAAAAATTAGGAACTGTTGAAAATTCTTTTCTATTCTGACACACTGCAGACAGAATTACACTTACCTAGGAAGCCCTACATTTTAAAGAAATTACAGATCAATGAGCACCCAAGCCCCCAGTGGTGGCTACCCAGCACACTGACTATGAGCATTACAGCTTCCAAACTTAAACCATGAAGTTTATTACTCTCATTTATTCTGCCTAAGACAATATCACAGCCTCCTTAATTAGTCTACAGTCACTCTTTGGAAAGATTGTTGACTCTTAATGTCAAATGCCACTTTACCTGAAACCCAACTGCACCTCACCATCCCAGAGAAGTCACTCTCTTCCCTTGTCTGATATATAGCTTTGTCTCATTGCAATATGCTTTTATATGTCATAGAGGAAGAGATATGAGCAAAAATATATTAGTTTGCAATATATGTTTACCAATACACAACAAGCATGCAATTCTGACTGCCAACCATCTGTTTTGCTATTAGAGGCCAAATCCCTGGAAGAATCCAGAAGGGCCAGCAATGGAAGTGGCATGCCAGTGTGAGCAAATGACCACAGCACCTCACCTCCAAACCAAAAGAAGGACTTTGGTTTATGTTAAAGAGTGATGGCCATATAGCAGCATAAAGAATGAGAAGACACAAATATAAAAGGTTAATTTCCCAATTGACTGAAGGCTCGCAAAAGAAGCAGAAAATAACCAATAAGAACAAAGCCATTAACAGTAATTAAAACAGCATGGAACTGGCACAGCAATAGGCAGGTGGATCAATAGAATTGAACTGAAGACCCAGAAATGAATCCACACACATTTGGACACTTGATTTTTGACAAAGAAGTCAAATCTATTCAATGGAAAAATCATAGCATCTTCAACAAATGGTGCTGGTCTAACTGGATGTCCACATGTAGAAAAATGCAAGTAGACCCCTATTTGTCACCACGCACAAAACTCAAGTCCTAGTGGATTAAAGACCTCAACTTAAAACCAGAGATATTAATTCAGTTAGAGGAAAAAGTGGAGAAGAGCCTGGAACACATTGGCACAGGAGAAAACTTCCTGAATAGAACACCAACAGCCCAGGCCTTAACGTCAACAATTAATAAATGGGATCTCATGAGGCTGAGAAGCTTCTGTAAGGCAGGTGATACTGTCACAGAACAAAGCGACAGCATACAGACTGGGAAAAGATCTTCATCAACCCTTCATCTGACAAAAGTCTAATATCCAAAATATATAAAGAACTCAAGAAATTAAACACCACCAAACCAAATAACCCAATTGAGAAATGGGGCTCAGAATGAAACAGAGAATTCCCAACAGAGGAATATCAAATGGCCGAGAAACACTTAAAGAAATGCTCATCCTCGTTAGTCATCAGGGAAATGCAAATCAAAACAACTCTGAGATTCCATCTTACACCCATCAGAATGGCTAAGATCAAAAACTCAAGTGACACCACATGCTGGCGAGGATGTGAAGAAAGAGGAACACTCCTTCATTGCTGGTGGGAATGCAAACTAGTACAACCACTTTGGAAATCTATCTGGCGCTTTCTCAGAAAAATGGGACTAGGGCTCCCTGAAGACGCAGCTATTCCATTCCTTGGAATATACTCAAAAATGCTCTACCACACAACAGGAACATATGCTCAACCATGCACATAGCTGCCTTATTCATAATAGCCAGAATGTGGAAATAGCCTGTGTCCCTCAGTAGAAGAATGGATAAAGAAACTGTGGTACATTTACACTATGGAATACTACTCAGCTATTAAAAACAAGGAAATCCTGAAATTTGTGGACAAATGGATTGAACTAAAAATGATCATAATGAGTGAGTTCACCCAGAAGCAAAAAGAGTTACATGGCATATACTCACTTATATCAGGACACTAGTCCAAGGGGTACATCCCATGAAAAACTTTACTTACCAAGAAAGTGAGTCAGAGGGGAGGACATCCTATTGAGACTTTAGGTGAGAGAAGCATGGGAGAATGGGGAAATAGAAGGATCCAGAGGGTCCTGGAAACCTACAAGAGGAACTTTATGACAGGCGGATCTGGGTCCTGGGGTCCTGCTCAAACTATGGCACCAGTCAAGGAAAATATAGGCAGTAAACTTCGAACTCCTACCCAGACTAGCTGATGGACAGGACATTCTCCACTGTTGAGTGGAGAATGAGATCTGACTTTCACATGAACTCTGGTGCCCCATTTATGACCACATCCCCTGGAAGAGGAGGCCTGGTGGCACCCAGAGGAAGGATAGCAAGTTACCAAGAAGAGACTCCATACCCTAAGAGCATATACAGGGGGAGGAGATTCCCCCCTCAATCACAGACATAGCAGAAAGGAGTAGGGGTGAAGTGGAGGGAGGGAGGAATAGGAGGATACACTGGATGGGTTAACAATTGAGATGTAATATGAATAAATTAATAAAAATATGTTAAAAATTAAAAAAAAAGAGCAAAGCCATTTCCTTCTCTCTGTCACACTGGATTCTACAAATCTTTTCATGGAGTTTTACCCCACTGACCAATACCTACCTCAAATTCCACTTCACTCATATGTCGTTTATAGCCTTTGGCTGCTGGGATCTCATCAACTTACATTTAATTTGAGGATTGGAACTTGGCTATCAATGCTTTATACAATTCATGATTATGTGTGTTTGAGTTCCATCTCTCTCTACCAGGATGCCAATTCAGCAGAACAAAATGGTTATCACCTTCCAGTCCTGAATTTTTTATATCCCAGCATGCCATGATAACTATCTTCTTGTTTATTCATTAATACAGTGAGGGCTAGATCATTACCTAGGCACTAAGACAAAGACGAATCAGGGGGAAAAAAGAGCATTAGGTTTCCCGAAGGCTGCTAAGGTTTCCTGATGTGACCCATTGCACAGGAATGTGTTGCTGATGTGCAGAGGAGGACATACTTTCTTGAATACTTGAACTCAGAAGTTGTTATCAGTCATTGATGGATGGGTTGGGTTTTCCCTGACACTGTATAAGAGACCAAGTTCTTTGAAAAAGAAACTTCCGTTCTGGATATTAAGAAATCCAAATAAAAAGTTTTCCCACTCCACAGGCCTGTGAAAATTACTCATCAGATAAATCACCTGTCATACAGTCCCAGAATGTGAGAAATGAAAGGAGTATTGGCTTGAAGCATTGCTCACCAGTTGAGAACCCAGCCTGTTCTTTCAGAGGATCTGAGTTGAATTCCAAACACCCACACAGGGTGCTCCCCACCACCTGTAACTCCAGCTCCAGGGGACCCAACACCCCCTTTTGGTCTTTGTAAGCAATGTACAAATGTTCAGAAACCCACACAGAGACACATAATTCAAAATTATGTTTAAATAGTATAGAGGCTGAAAAAATAGCTCAATAATCAAAAGCAATGACTACTCTTCCAAGGGACCCAGGTTTGATTTCCACACCCAGTTGGTGCCTCACTATAATTCCAGTCCCAAGGATCAAATGTCCTTTTTCAACCTCTACAAGTGTATACACATGAGGTGTGCAAATATACATACATCCATACACATAATAGAAAAATGAAGAATAAATACCTCAATAATATGACTGCCAAAATAAGAACTGAACAGTGACAACGCCAATAGGCATGCTAACCTGAAAGAGAGAAATTGCATAGGAGCCCACTTTAGACAAATCAGTACAGAAAACTAATGACTTCTGAGCAAAAATAAATTTTCTAACCTTTCCCAATGATGAGCCCTTAATTGGGTATCCAATTTCAAGTGGTTAGCTCTGAAATAATATACATACAAGCCACACTAAAGGATTCAACAGGTTGGATATATTTATGCATTTCTCTGTGTCTGAGTGTATATGTAACAATAGGATAATAATAAATAAAAAAGAGGCCTTGAATTTTTTAGACATTTTTCTTAATTTTTTATTTTAATTTTATTAATTTATTCAGATTACAAGTCAATTGTTATCCCATCACTTGTATCCTCCCATTCCTCCCTCCCTCCCGCTTTCACCATATTCCCCTCCCCTAGGTCTATGACTGAGGGGGACCTCCTCCCCCACCATATGGTCACAGACTATCAAATCTCATCTTGGTAGCCTGCTTATTCTTTCCTTGAGTGCCACCAGGTCTCCCCACCAAGGGGACGTGGTCAAATACGGAGCACCAGAGTTCATATCAAAGTCAGTCCCCGCTCTCCACACAACTGTGGAGAATGTCCTGTCCATTGGGTAGATCAGAGTAGGTCTTCGATGTTTACTATTGTATTGTTCTTGGTTAGTGCAATAGTTTGAGCAGACCCCCTGGGCCCCAATCCACCCATCAGGATGTTCTTCTTGTAGGTTTCTAGGAACCTCTGGGTCCTTCTATATCCCCATCTCCTATATTTCTCGTACCTAGAGTCTCAGTAGGATGTCCTCACATCTATCCCAATCTCCTGGTAAGTGAAGACTTTTGTGGGATGTGCCTTTTGGGCTAGTGCCCAATTATACGTGAGTATATTCCACATGACTCTTTCTGCTTCTGGGTTAACTCACTCATGATCATTTCTAGTCCCATCCATTTGTCCACAAATTTTGGGAATTCCTTGTTTTTAATAGCTGAGTAGTATTCCATAGTGTAAATGTACCACAGTTTCTTTATCCATTCTTCAAGTGAGGGACATTTAGGCTGTTTCCAGGTTCTGGCTATTATGAATAAGGCTGCTATGAACATGGTTGAGAATATGTCCTTGTTGTGTGGTGGAGCATTTTCTGGGTATATTCCAAGGAGTGGGATAGCTGGGCCTTGAGGAAGCTGTATTCCCAGTTTTCTAAGAAAGCGCCAGATAGATTTCCAAAGTGCTTGTACAAGTTTGCATTCCCACCAGCAATGACGAAGTGTTCGTCTTTCTCCACATCCTCGCCAGCATGTAGTGTCACTTGAATTTTTGATCTTAGCCATTCTAATGGATGTAAGATGGAATATCAGAGTCATTTTAATTTGCATTTCTCTGATGACAACAACATTGAGCATTTCTTTAAGTGTTTCTCAGCCATTCAATATTCCTCTGTTGAGAATTTTCTGTTTAGTTCTGAGCCCCATTTCTCAATTGGGTTATTTGGTTTGGTGGTGTTTAATTTCTTGAGCTTTTTATATATTTTGGATATTAGACCTTTGTCAGATGTAGGGTTGGTGAAAATCTTTTCCCAGTCTGTAGGCTGTCACTTTGTTCTCTTGCCTTACCGAAGCTTCTCAGCCTCGTGAGGTCCCATTTATTAATTGGTGACCTTAAGGACTGACCTGTTGGTGTTCGGTTCAGGAAGTTTTCTCCTGTGCCAATGTGTTCCAGGCTCTTCCTCACTTTTTCTTCTAACCAATTTAGTGTCTCTGGTTTTATGTCGATGTCTTTAATCCACTTGGACTTGAGTTTCATGCATGGTGACAAATATGGGTCCAATTGCATTTTTCTACATGTAGGCATCCAGTTAGACCAGCACCATTTGTTGAAGATGCTATCATTTTTCCATTGAATAGATTTGGCTTCTTTTTCAAAAATCAAGTGACCATATGTGTGTGGATTCATTTCTGGGTCTTCAATTCAATTCCATTGATCAACTAGCCTATTGTTGTGCCAGTGCCAATCTGTTGTTTTTTTTTTTTTTTTTTTTTTTTTTTTTTTTTTTGGTAGGTATATATGTATTTTTTAATTTTTTATTATTAATTTATTCTTGTTACATCTCAATGGTTATCCCATTCCTTGTGTCCTCCCATTCTTCCCTCCCTCCCCTTTACCCTTTATTCCCCTCCCCTATGACTGTTCCTGAAGGGGATTACCTCCCCTGTATATGCTCATAGGGTATCAAGTCTCTTCTTGGTAACCTGCTGTCCTTCCTCTGAGTGCCACCAGGTCTCCCCCTCCAGGGGACATGGTCAAATATGAGGCACCAGAGTACGTGAGAAAGTCATAGCCCACTCTCCACTCAAGTGTGGAGACTGTTCTGACCATTGGCTAGATCTGGATAGGGGTTTAAAGCTTATGGCCTGTTTTAAATACTGTTGCTTTATAGTACAGCTTGAGATCAGGTATGGAAATTCCTCCAGAGGATCTTTTATTGTATAGGATTGTTTTTGCTATTCTGGGTTTTCTGTTTTTCCATATGAAGTTGAGAATTGATCTTTCAATGTCTTTAAAATATTTTGTAGGTATTTTGATAGGGATTGCATTGAATCTGTAAATTGCTTTTGGTAAGATGGCAATTTTTACTATGTTAATTCTCCCGATCCATGAACAAGGGAGATCCCTCCATCTTCTGATGTCATGTTCAATCTCTTTCTTCAGAGGTTTGAAGTTTTTTTCAAACAAGTCCTTCACTTGCTTGGTTAGAGTTACTCCTAGATATTTTTTTTGCTCGTGGCTATTGTGAAGGGTGTAGTTTTCTTAATTTCTTCCTCTGCACGTTTGTCATTTGTATATAGGAAGGCTACTGACTTTTTTGAGTTATTTTTTTATCCAGCCAATTTGCTGAAGGTGTTTATCAGCTGTAGGAGTTCTCTGGCAGAATTTTGGGAGTCACTTATGTACATTATCATATCTTCTGCAAGTAGGGATAATTTGACTTCCTCCTTTCCTATTTGGATCCCCTTGATCTCTTTTTGATATCTTATTGCTCTGGCTAGAACTTCAAGAACTATATTGAAGAGATATGGAGAAAGTAGACAGCCTTGTCTGGTCCCCAATTTTAGAGGAATTTCCTTGAGTGTCTCTCCATTTACTTTGATTTTGACTATTGGCTTGCTGTATATAGCCTTTATTATGTTTAGGTATGTGCCTTGTATCCCCGATCTCTCCAAAACTTTAAAATGAATGGGTGTTGGATTTTATCAAACGCTTTCTCTGCATCTAAGGAAATGATCATGTGGGTTTTTTTTTTACTTTCAGTTTCTTTATATGGTGGATTACATTGATGGATTTCCATACATTAAACCATCCCAGCATGCCTGGAATGAAATCTACCTGGTCATGGTGAATGATGTCTTTGATGTGTTCTCGTATTCGGTTTGGGAGTATTTTATTGAGGATTTTTGCATCATTGTGTGAGTGTACGTGCAGCAGTAGTACAATAATAAATAAAAAAGAGGCCATGAATTTTAAGGGAAGTCATGAGAAGTGTTGAAAGGAGGAAAGGGAGGAAATGATATAATTAGGTTTTAATTGACATTTTGAAAACAAATAAATATGGATATATGTATGTATACACAGATATAAATGTTAACAAAAAGAAATCAGCAAACCCTCCTGCATCCCCTGACTCTAGCAGCCAGAGACTGAGGCCAATGGCAGGAAATGACAGGTTCTGTACAGTGCAGCAAGCTAGTGGACCCCCCACGGAGCCTTGCTGGTTTCTGGTTCCACGTCAGTTTCTGCCATAGGGACAGACTTCCCTACAGGCTAGTCAGTGGGAGCTACCAAGGTTCACTCTGCTCTGCTTTCCTTCACACTGATTTCCTTCTCTAACCAGACAAGGCCTGGTTACCAACACTGACTGGTTTCCTCTTGTGTGTGCCCTACTGCCCCAGCCTGAAAACCTAAACAAAGTGAAACCAATGATCTGCCTTCTCCGTTCCTACGCTAGGCTGTTGAACACAAGTTGGAGAAAGCTACAATCACTTCATCAAGTTTTGTTTCTCACTTTCCCTACCCTCAGCAACAAAGCATCTCTTTCACTTTCTCCTGCTCAATCCATTTCCGGGTCCTTCTAACCTTCGACTCTCTCCTGGGCTGCGTGTAGCCTCTCCTACTTTTATACTCAATCTTTTATAGAGCTAACTGAATTACTTACACTTCTGCTGGTCCTCCATATTTTCATTTTCCTACCTACTTCTTCAGGACCTTGGTGTACCACCTCCCTCTTCGGGCTCTAGAATAGATTTCCTCGTTATTGTGGGTTGGTTGCTGCTGCTGCTGCTGCTGCTGCTGCTGCTGCTGCTGCTGTTTTTCCTAGCTTTCTGGCACAAAGACATCTTCAAATTATTCTGCTGGGAGGAATTATTGATTCTGCAGCTTTCTCTCTGTCCCTTTTTTCAAAAAGTAAGCCTCTTTGGTCACTCTTCATGTAGTTTCAGAAGTGATCCATTATGCTTACTATTTTCCCAGCAACACCCTGGAAACTCATGATCCCAACCCTTTGTATCCTGAGACTGAGGAGGAAATCTGACTGAAGTATCATTAATATACAGTAATCTTTTAACATTTTCACATACTTCAATTTATAGGAAAATAAAAACAAGCTCACAATTGGCATACAGTTCTGAGACTGAGTATTTTCATAGTGTTGTACAACCATGGTCATGGTCCATTTCCAGAACACTCTCATTATCACAAGTAGAAACTCCACAACTCCACACTACCCTTATAACAACTTTGTAGTCTCTTCTCTTTTCACTCCTTAGCACCTGACCTCTGTTGAACTGTCTCAAGAAATTTGACTAATCTAGGAAACTTGTAAGTGAAATCCTATCATATTTTCCCTTTTATGGCAGGCTCATTTTATTTAACAATACTTTTTGTGTGTGTGTGAATGTTCTTATGGGGAAATAAATGGGTTAGAAGCAAAGTAGCACTTTCCACCCTGCTATTTTTTGTGATTTCAATGACAAACTAAGGTTTGAGTCTACAGAATCTCACCATTGTGAACGAATAAGTTTATTGGGCTTACTTACAGAGTGATAAATGGGAGGGGGCGGGGTTTCTGGCATGACCATCTCTGTGTGATCTTAAAGCAGTCACACTGGAAGTCTGCACCGAGGCCACAATGTGTAGATGGAATACCTTTCCTTTGGTTATTTCCAGTCTGTATATCCCCTTCCGCAGAATGAGAGGCCACAGGCAAGTAGGTCAGAATTACATACAACCAACTAGGACTAATAACTAACTACTTAGGTCCACCCCTTTTTCTATGAAGGAACTTTATCAACAAGCCTGGCCAACTGCAAGGATCATGGGCAAGTAGACACAGCTGGTCTCACAAAGATGACAGTTGTTCTGATCGGATGATGGTGCTGAGAAACATCATTCTAATGGTGCAAAATGGTATCTCACTGGTTATCATCATTAACCCTAATGATTAACAGTGCTGGGCATCTTTTATGTGATTATTATTTGTGTATATTCTGATTTTAGTCCTTTTCTCAGTTTGAATTTCTCTGTTGTGTGTGTCTGTGTGTGTGTGTGTGTGCGTGTGTGTGTGTGTGTGTATGTGTGCACACACATGTGTGCATGTGTTATTGAAAATTGTAATCTTAATCCTTATCTTCAGATTCTGTGCCATTCCTCTTCTGCTCTGAACAGAACAACACTCCTCTTATACCTCTCTCCCTCATTCCCGTGTTTCTTTGCTCATATTAAGTATCTACCTGGCTTACTATTTATTCCATGCTTCACATGTGTCAAACATGGTCACCCAGGTTCTTTCTTCCTATGTTTCAAATGACATGCTATATGAGACTATTATCCATGATCTTCCACTGTTGTAAGAACAGGGTTTGTGCATTTTACCTGTTCGATAAAGTAGTTAGAACTGCATTGAAATACAGGAAACTGATGATAATAATATCCTATTTGATTCAATGGCATTAGCCATGAAGTCAAGATAATAGAACCTGGATAAGAAAGTTATACAATTAAATTACATGATCAAAGGTAATGAAAACTGAAGCCAAAATGAATTTGCTCACAGGTAAAAATCTGTGAACCCTGTTCTTATAACAGTGGAAAATCATTGATAATAGTCTCATATAATGTGTCATTTGAAATTTAGGAAGAGGGAACCTGGATATACATGTTTGACATAGATGAATCACTGAATAAATATTAATTTTGGTTTCAGAAATGAATGTTAGCACATAAAGTAAGTGCCACAATTAAAGGGAAACATAAATAATGAGTTTAGAAATAAGTTCTTCCTGAATTATAGTGGCAAACTTGTGGGAACCAATTGTGGTCTCACCAGGACTTGTCATTTGAATGAACAGAAAGAACATTATTTTAGATAGTTGGTCAGATGAATTTCAAAAAGCAAACATCATATTTATCTAGATATGTCTTAGCATTGGTAGTCCACTGCACATTCCTGGATTAGGAAAGCTTGGTTTTTTAGTTGTTGTCAATCACCTCCTTCTTCCTCATCAGACACAACTGTTTTCCCCAAGGTTGCCATTGGAGCTTTATCATTTCTCCAAGTTTCTGGACACCACCTGTTCACACAACCCTTGCTCCACTGTCGGTCCAGACAGCCTTAATTCAGCTAAGCCCTCACCGCTGAAAGTAGCTTTTAGAGATCACAAGACTGAAGAAAGAAAGCAGAAAGTGAATAAAATGCTCCAATTGACCATAAACAGGATATTCATGGGTTTAGCAGCAAGGAACATCCTTGAATTGATCTAATTTTATGAAAATGGAAGGCTTTTAGAAGTGCTTTTGTACGGAGCCTTCTGAAAGTATGATTTTTTTTTTTTATTTTTAATGGGAAATTCATATTTGATTGAAAAGATAGAACATAGAATTTTCATTTTAAATGTTTACCAGAGAACTTCTCATTCACTGTATCACATGCTTAATATATGTTCAAAAAAACCCAGACTTTAGAACACTTATATCCAATAAGCAAGATGCATTTTGATGAACCAAAGCACAATTATGCAAGATTTCAAAAGCTAAGTGATTGACGGTATCATAGAAAGTGGCGTTGTTTCAGCTGTTCTCCATCAAGGTAAATCTGGAGCTACTTTATAGAATAGAACACAGAGACAAGAGAAACAAAAGTCTAAAGGGATAGCCACAGAAGTCTGTCTTTATTTCCAAGACCTTCATGGCCTGCATGTGCAGCATCTCTCTGTTTTCTGTTGACTGTGCCATGTCTTCCTACCTGACTCTCTTCTTCATCTATTTCTCCCTCTGTCTCCCTGAATCTGTTCAGCAGTAATGCAAGGTGCCAGCTCTCCCCACTTGTCACATTTGCAGTTAACAGCCAAAGCTGCCAGTGTACGAAAGGGAGCACAAAGGGCTGCGAAAGTGGCTCCCTATGTAAAGCACTTCCCGTGCAAATGTGACAACTTGTGTTTAAATCACTAGAACAGAACGTGTCTAAAGCTGGACACAGTAGCTCACAATTATAATCCAAGCATTCCTATTGTGAGATGGGAGGTCGAGACAGGTGAACCCCAAAAAGCTTGCAGGCCAGGTAGCCTGGCATAAATAGTGCTTTAAAAAACAAAAACAAAAACAAAAACAAAAACAAAGCCAAGATACCCTGTATCAAACAAGGTATCAGAGAAAGACCTACACCCAAGATTGTCTCCTGCACATACACATCCTCATCACACATGAAACACATACACACACACACACACACACACACACACACACACACACACACAGGAGCATGCATGCACACGCACACACAAGTGCACAAATTTAAAAACGGACCACAGCAGAAGACAGTTTAAGTATAAGGTGTAAAAACGTGTGAAGTCCATTAAGAGATTCTAAGAAAGAATACTCCCAGGGAAAGAACAAAACTACACTGCAATGCCATGAAAAGTTAGTGTCTCCAGATAAAAATGCACAAACCAGTTGACTGTGGGAATGAATAAATAGCTAAAAGGTACTTGGAGATCATCACATCTTACATACAATACCTCTTCTCTAATAGGTAGCTATACTACAGTGCAAACACTCCCCACAGGCATGATGGAGATCGTACTCGAACCTACCCAGTCACACGAAAAAACTAACGTTTCTTGTCTTAGTAAATGAAGTAATGAATGGGTCACTTCATATCTCCTTCTAGAGAAAATATTTTCACTTCTGACATAGGTAAGGAAGTCAAAAGTAGGCAGTAAAGAAATAGAAGCAATAAAGGCAAGCAGAAATTTTCTGATAGGAAACTGGGAAATAAACTTACTTTCTGGGCTGGCGAGATGGATCAGAGGTTAAGAGCATTGACTGCTCTTCCAGGGGTCCTGAGTTCAATTCCCAGCAACCACATGGTCACTCACAACCACCTATAATGTGATCTTCTGGCCTGCAGATGCATATGGAGGCAGAGCACTGTATACATAATAATAAAATTCTTTTTTTAAAAAAAAAAATGTTATTTTCTATGTTATCAGGAGGTTGGCTTGTTCATATAATGGCTGATTTTGCTGTCTGCTTTAGCCTCATTTCTTTCTGTGTAAAGGAGATCTGGTCCTCCTTATAGGCTATAAAGAAAGAACAGCCAAAGAATGATAAAGATGTGGACATGGTTCATGAACCAAACATCCAGAGAGGGTCAGAGGACATTACATAAACCAGAAGACGTGGCAAAGATTAAGTCTTCACAAAGAAAAAGCCATACTTTTCTTTATCAGCGGGAAAAAGGAGCCCTGCTGTCATATAAGAATCAATGGGCCATCTTTAAAGCATAAACCTGGGGCTACTTCTAGAGAAATTCTGAGCTTGAGAACTGGTCAACTTTGACCTCTGAAGAAATAAAAGGAAGAGAGACTGCAGGGTTAAGGTTCTGTGGTTAAGAAGAGTACAAAAGGTTATGAAGGCTGCCTGGGAAATGCATCTAAGAGACACAATACAGAGTTATTAGCCTTGCAGGTCCCAGGTGATGACAGCAGCTTCTGTGAATTAAAGGAAGCTCATTCTATTTCATTGGCCATCCTCTGACCGTCAGCTCAAGAGTCCGTTACACACGTTCAAGCAAAAGTGACAGAGAGAAGCCAGTGAGAGAGCCACGTCACCATGAATTAATTTTCATAATTATTTTTCTAGGGCTAACAGTCCCTCTCAAGTGGAAGTCCTGTGACATCAGGGTACAGCATTTGGCCTAACTACATAGTTTACCCTGGTGAGTCAACAAGAGAGAGGAAAGGAGACAGAAATGGGAGAACTCTCTCTGGGATTTTACTCTGAACAAGTGAAACTCATTAAGTTTCTTTAAAGGTGCTGAACTTTGTGAAAGAATAAACAGTCACCAAGAGTAAAGTGGCTGGTAAAGGCGTGCTGACTGCGTATTAACTTGATAACGTGGTTTCATCCTCATTAAAATGTGGAGTGCATTTCTGACAAGTACATGAGATTTCTTCGCAAAGTCTGTTAGTGAGGCTGATAAGACAGTGACACAATTCACAATCACTACCCAGGGTATCTGTAAAAATAAACTTCTCTCTCTAGATCCTTGAGAAATAGATTATGGGAACTAGAAAGCTCAACACTAGATGACTTGTCATTTTGTTTGTCATTCGTCTTAAGTAACCCTTCAGAGGACCGTTATGCTAGTTATTCAAACATAAAGCAACAGTTCAGAAATATAGTGACAATAACAGAAAATATCAACAGGAGCTCCACAAGAAGACCAACAGAGGCAACTAACCAGGGCCCAGACAGGCTTGCAGAGACTGAAGCACCAACCAAGGACTGTGCATAGACTGGACCTAGCCTCTCTACACAGATGTAACCCATGGGCAGCTCAGGCTTCATGTGGGTCGCTTCGTAAGGGGATCAGGGTCTGTCTCTGACATGGACTCTGTTGCCTGCCTTTTGATCATGTCTTCCTGGCAGGGCTGCCTCACCAGGCCACAGGGGAAGAGGAAGAGCTCAGTCCTGATGCAACATTATGTGCTGGGGTGGGTCGGTAGGGAAAGGGTGTCTCTCCTTTTCTGAGGAGAAGAGGAGGGAGGAGAAGGAGAAGAAGGAGGGAAAGGGCTACAGTTGGAATATAAAGTGAATTAATTAATTAACTTTTAAAGAGGAAAACAGATAAATTTTCAAAAGAAGTTATATTAATGTCTAAAACCTGATCCAGGCAAGAAGACTTTCCTAAATAGAAAAGGGCTCTAGAGGTGAAAATAATAGGGGGTCAAGGACAAAAACAGACACAATTCGAGGTCACTTTTCTCAAGATTGTCGTATTTCAGAGTTTTCTAAGGGCCAAGTGTTGTTTATCCTGAACAATTCTCTAGTCCCAGAGTCCTTCTGGCAATATTTGTACAGTGTGTAACTCAGGTGGATAACTTCTGGCAATCTGGCCCACAGTTCGGTGCTGATAGACCTAAGAAAAACAGTGCAGAAATAATCAATGGTCATTTAGACAAAAACGTCATCGGGCTTAATCTTCACCCAGTGCCCAGATTAAGTAGCACAGAAACTAGATCCTGCTTATCTTTTCGACACTCCCTGTGAACCCTAGTCCCATGCAAATGGACCGGTTTTGAATTGTGCATGCTTCCCTCAGGCTCTGCCAATATAGTTCAGTGTGAGATTAACAGAGCATTGACCCCGTATGCCTACTTCTTAGTTGTATCCCTGTACACCTAACAGAGATGTTGTCTGATAAACTGCTCTGTCCAAAGCCTTTTCATGGGATTATAATTCATACTGTATTCTCCTAACTTGTCTCTGAAATGTCTCACGGTGACTACTTTTAAAACACCTATTCTGAATGAGATTCCTAGCTTCACTGAAACACCTTTGTTCTTGCCTCATCCTTCTGAGATTGCTTTAAAGGGTCCCAGCCCAATGCCTGATTGTATATTACCTACCTGGATTGCCAACACTCTGTACAGCATTTGCTTAGAAGCAGCTGCCTAATAAATATTTGTCAAACTGAACTGAAACTGATGGGCTCTCAGTTCCCTGACACCAACACCACAGTGGGAGTTCCTTACTTACTTGGCTGCTGTTCCATTGCCAGGCAGAATGTTATCCCACGTAGGATGCTACCCTGGCTCTTAACCTACCTATAGCTGTATCTTTACAGCTTGGCCAAACATTTCCAAACTAAGGCAAGCACCATTTATTCCTTGGTCTAGTACTTTTTACATGTGCCTTAATACTACCAAGGAATCTATTTTTAACTTTATTTCCTCAGTCAAAACAATATGGTTATCTTAAACCACTAAACTCCTGGTATTAACATATTGTACATTGAATTTACTTTCTCTTTTGGATACATATGACATCATGTACAACTTATATGCTGGTATTGACTTAAATTCTGCCATCTTCTTGAGCTATCAAATCAGAATGTAATGCACTCTTCTAGAACATTCTGAAATTTTATCAAACCATCATTAACTTTTATCTCTTGGCAAGGGATATTCAAATAAACATTCAGTTGCTGACCTTCATGTCAAGTAAAAGGTTAAGCAGAAAGCATGTGTGATGATAGCAGTTACCCCATTCCCTGAGTGGAGTCCGTTCAGAAAGATTTTATCAGTTCACAATGTCAAGATGTTAAGATGACATTACTATCCGATGTTTGCATACACATGGGGCTGTAGTTTGACTTGTGCTTTCATCTTCTCTGTCAAGAACAGTCTTCGGCTTGGAAAGGTCAGAAGAAATAACGATAAGACAAAGACAAAGCCCAAGATAAGTACAGGGGTTGGAACAATGGAAAAGGGATCTAAAAACAAAAACAAAACCTTAAGTCTCACAGTCTGGAAAGAAGAAATGTGAATATTTTGGAGGGGAAAGAAAGAGTTCTTTAAAATAGAGCTTTGGGGAGCCAGAGAACACAGCAGATAGACCACTGTGGTTCACATTTCCAAATACCAGAAACAGATTCTTGGAGTCATAAATCAGAAGATTTGATGCGTTTTTGGCATGATTATCAACTGAATTATTAAAAATTTGATTGGTAGTCTGTGAAAAAAGATGCTCATAATAAGAAACAGATCATTGTTAATTAAAATGAGTTTGAAGTTTCTATTAATAAGTTAGCAAGAAAGAATACTATGAATACATCATATGATGGGTACAGAAAGATGTTATACAGATTGACAGTGTTTTGTTCTGTATTGGTGGGAGAATAATACATTGGATTCTGGACTTAATTAGGTATAAAATGATTGAACATTTGTCATGGAAAAGTAGTGTTGACCTAAAGGTAGTTCCCAAGGAATCCACCTCATCCCAAGAAGCACTGTACCCTGTCAGAATTCTCAGTGGACAATACTGACCATGGCAGACAGTGGTAGAGACTTCAACTGGCTTCAGAAATGAACCAAGTGAAACAAAAACAAAACAAAACAAACAAACAAACAAAAAAACAACACACAGGAGACATTTTTAAAAGTCTTTTCACATGGGCTGGGAGAACCAGAGCACTATTGTGAGAAAGAGAAAATGAGGACTACAGAGTAAATCACACACAAACTGGATTTTGATGAGGGGTTAGGGGGAGAAGGGGTGCTGGTTTCTTAGGGCTCACATCACAAAGTATCACAAACCAGGTGGCTGAAAAGAAGAGAGATTTATTATCTCATAGTTCTGGTAAATGTCTAAAGTCAAAGGATCTGTTGTGGGAGTCCATTTAAATCCAGCTTAACTCAAACACCAGTTCAGTGCAGATGAGTTTATAATCAAGCTACTATTGACCTATCAAGGCTGCAAAACAGACACAGGAGCTACACTGCGACTCTGAAGGAATGTTGTACAGCGTATATAAAGGATGAAAAGAGAAAGCAAGGGGAGTGGGGGTGGGGCTGTAGCTTTGTCCAAACATATTTTAACATAAGGGGTTGAGCAAGGGAGTTTCCATCAATCAGGATAGGAGTAAGTTCCTGGGTCTGGGAATATGAACTTAGTTTGACCCTGCCAGAAAGATAGAGAAGTTATCTTTGAGAAGTCTGGACTGAGACAACTGTCTCCCTACAAGTTGTCTCTGAGGTGCCTGGACTCAGACAACTGTCTCCTTACAACAGAAGCTGTTCAGCTATTGGGAAGTCCCCAGCTCCCCTAGGGGCCTGGGACCTTGAACTTAGTTTTTCTCTAGGATTAAATAGAGTCTGAAAACAAAATGGCAGTCCTCAGAACACATTTTTTCTGCTTGTTCCCAACAGCATCAAATACAAGTCTATGTTTTATCTTCTGTGACTCTTCTGCGCTGCTCTTAGCTTCCGCTATTTGCTAACATTCGCTAGCACTCCTTGGCTGCCAGATGAATCATGCCAGTCACGTGGTCGTCTTCTCCTTATGCATGTCTAATGTGTATCTTAATTTCCTCATTTCATAAGGAGAGCAGAAATATCGGATTAGGGCCTCGTTACTTTTATATTAAAAAAAAAACTATTTCTCAGTAAGTTCATGTTTGGAGGTATTGGGTGTTAGGACTTCAACATTGTTTAGGCAGGACACGATGCAACTCATAATTAAAAAAAACAACTTATTGAGAATTAGCATTAAGGCACCTAGAAAGGTGGCTAAGAGTGCATGGATCTGAATGAATGGGACAGTACTGCCTCTGGACAGAATATGCTTGAGGATCTACAGCTATGTCTGGGCATTTAGCGAGCACACTTGGAGGAAGGATCAGAACGAGGGGGGAATTCTTCGAGCATGGGTTGAAGGAAATGGAGCTGTTTAGCCTGAGGAAGAATGGGCATGGGGAAATGAAAGCTGTCTCAAGGACATGAGCAGCTGGCTGAAAGCAGAACTTAACTTGTTTTTCATGGTCCTGAGATTGGAATTGCATCACCAAGAGAGACGGATTCAACTAGCTGGAAGATGATTCTAAAGTGAATGAGTCCAGAAGCAGCTGAAATTTCATGGGGAACGCTGAAATCTCTGCCTTTGGATGTCTTCTAGCACAGGCATAGCAGAGAGGGGCAATCAAGTCAAAGCTGGCTTAGATCAAGAGCCATCTGACCATGTTCCAGAGTCTTAAGAAGGATGCACTCTTTTAAGTAAAGAATACGAGTGCTCAGCCAGTGATCTATAATATCTTATAAGGAAGTGAAATGTGATGACTAAAAATTAGGATTATTTACTATTATATATAATAAGACAAAAGAACACTAAGGGGAATTACATACTTTCATCCAACAAGTAAATATTAAGTGTTCTAAATAAACATAGTACGAATATAGAGAACCCACAAGTTGAATAAAGGAAAGCAAAACTTCATTCGGTCACGGGAATTTTTAAATAAAGTGGCTTTTCAACTTTTAGGAAGGATATATGAAAGACGAATCTGGACTGGGAAAAAGAATATTTAACACAGACCGACAAACAGTCATCCCTCAGTACCCAAGAACATAGAAGAAACAGGACGGCAGATGCTAATCTGAAGAGGACAGAGTTCTCTGAAGGAGGTTTGGAGGGAGGGAGAGGTCCAGGAAAGACGAGCCAGTGGAAAGGGCACTCGGCTGGGAGTAAGGCAGAGACCAGCTGGATTTGGCTCTGCCACCAACCAGCTGCATGGATTTCACAAAAACACACTCCTGTTTGCTCTGATATTTAGGAGAAAGGAAGAGGAAGCAGAAGGTTTTAACAATTCCACACAGCTGTGCAACTGCGACGCTAACAATGATCCACAGAGAAAGAATGAAAACATTACATACCTTAAAGCATAGAAAACTGCAATTTGAAAGACCCAAAGCAAGAATCAGACAAAGTAACTGCTTGAAAACTTAAATAAAAAGGAGCATTTTTAACTGTAAACAGGGGCGTGCTAATAAGCCAAGTAACTCTATGCAAAGATTATTTCATCGAAAAATTCAAAGAAAAGTTATTAATTGAGACTGGAGAGATTGCTTAGTGGGTAAGGCATATATTGGGCAAAACTGAGGACCTGAGTTCAAATTCCAAAATTCACATACATCTGGGTGTGGAAAGTGTGTCTATAGTTCCAGGGCTCCGATGTCAAGGTGGGAGAGGGAAACAGAAGACAGCCTGGAAGCTCACAGGAGAGCTCGTCTGGCCATATACAGCAGTGACCAACAATGACAGCAAAGAGGCGCTGTCTCAAAAAAATAAAAAGGTGGAAGGAAACTACCAAGGTTGACCTCTGACCCCACCACACACACAATCATTCACATACCTGCATATAGCTAAACATACACACACATCTCACACACACACACACACACATACACACACACACACACACACAAATCAAAGTGGTTACTCAGTTAATATATTACTCATTACAAATCAAATGCTAAAGTAATACGTATCTTGTAATAACCATTCATAAATACTATGTAAAACTATTCATACTCAATATGAGGCTTGATATGGTCAAAAATATAATAGCCTAATCCTACACCTGTGTGTATTCCGGTCAGTTCTAACTATGTCATCTAAATATGTCACCATCTAGGAGACATGACAGTTAAGTTCCCTGCTACTTCCTCTACAGTTGAGATTTAAAAAAAAAAAAAAAAAAAGACCATATTGAATCTGACATGTATTTAGCATTTTGCATAAATTCTACCAAATGATTTTTCAATCTAAAGATGCCTTTAATCCCAGCACTCGGGAGGCAGAGGCAGGCAGATCACTATGAGCTTGAGGCCAACTTGGTCTACAAAGTGAGTCCAGGACAGCCAAGACTACATAGAGAGACCCTGTCTCAAAAAAAAAAAAAAAGAAAGAAAGAAAGAAAGAAAGAAAAGAAATGACTAACATTTATTTCTAATACAGAATGATGTGTGCAGCAAAACAAAAAGATCTACACAACAGAAAGTGTGTTGGTACTCGGACAGGACAGGCTTAGAGGATGCGGAAATGTATTCAACACTAAAAATGGAGACGTATTTCCAGCACAAGGTTTGCAGGCATCTAAGTAAAAAGCAAAGTGAAAGATTTGAAGAAATACAACTGCTTGAATATTTCTGAAACACAAGTGTTAAGATCCGAAGACAGCAACAAGGTGAGACCGAGGAGGATTTTCTCGAAGGACTTACAGGTCACCACAACACTAAAGGTCTTTCTTTCCTTTTCTTTTTTTAAATAACTTGAGAATTCATACATGAGAACTGCATTCACATCATTTCTCCCCTCTCTCTTCTTGGCCCTTTCTCCAACTTCTATCTGCCTCCAAGCCCATTCCTCCTCACATTCATGACCTCTTCTTCTTTAAATATTACATAGTATGCGCATATAAGCATAGAAAGACAACCCTCTAAGTCCACTTAGTGTTGCTAACATGTATGTGGTTTTGGACTGACCACTTAGTATTGGATGAGCAGTTAGGGGGGATCATCCCTAGGGAAGACTGGTGCCCCTCATCTCAGCAGTCATTAGTTGCCTTGTGAGATTTCTCCCATCCACTCTGGCATGTCAGCTAGTATCAGTCTTGTTCAGGTCTTGTTTATGAAGCCATACTCTGTATACACTATGGCCCAGTGTCCTTGTCATATGTAGAGGACATAATCTTGCAGCAGACATTTTGGCCTTCTGAATCTAACATCTTCCTGCCTCCACTTCTGAGATGTCCCTTGATCTTTATGGTTAGGAGTCCTTATTAATTAAATATTTTTAAGATCATGAAAGGAGCTATATTTTTCTCATGGTAAAATCAAGCATAGCATAATCTAAGTAATTATGAACTCGTGAATCATCTACTTAAATGTTGTAAAAGATAGCATTAATTTGGAGGTGATTAATACAAAACTTTAGCATTTGAAAGTAACTATAAATGTCACACCTGGATAAGCAAAATTCACAGAATGAGACTGCAAAAGACACATGATATCAAAGTCCATTAGCGTCAACCAGACCTAGGAGGTGTCTACACTGTGCTTTTTATGCCCACCCCCCAAATGCTGCATGCAGGTGTGGTGCTAGCTTTGCCTTAGCTGGTGTGAGTCAGCCATCTAGCTCTTAGCTGCACTTGATTTGCATTGGAGAATGGAGAGAAGGGGCGGGGCTTAGGTTTCAAAAAGTCAGAGGATGGAAGATCAAATTTGCATTCTCTTCAGCGATGCAAAGCCCGACTCAGGAAAGCGATGAAATCTAACATTAAGTTTAACTTATATTTACGCATATTGTAGTTGGGAAGGCAACAGAGTCCCTGTGTGTGTGTGTTTCAGTATGCCCAATGAGAAAAGCAGAAAGCATGAAGAGTATGTCCAAAAGTCACACACTGGCAGGCTGACCGAGGCTAACACATCTGGGCAGCACTCGACAATCCAAAGCTGTGCTGCATAATTAATAGATGTGGTAGCCTTGAAAAAGGACTTTTTCCATGCAGAGCTTGCTTTGAAAGCAAACTTCTCTTGCCAGGTCTCCTGGGAGATTTATTTTTTCCAGCTCACACTATCTGTGACTCATCCTGGACTTGAAGGAAAAGCATTCTTCTAAATTTGAGTAGACAAGTGGGGGTCATGATGGAAATATCTGGGTGTCACCAAATGTTATTAAAACTCTATATAGCCTTGCTACAGCTCATTTAGAATTGAGAATTACCTCAATTATGGTCTAAATTCTGAAGTGGAGAAACAGGTAGCCCAGGAGAGAATGCTTGAATGAACCCAGGGAGGCCACACACAGTCATCTTTGGAAGTTGTGATTTGCTCTTAGAGGAGTAAATCCAGAAAATCTCTGAGCGGTGTGGAGTAGGGGTCAGGAATGAGAAGAGGAAGAATTGTACAGACACTTTAAGACATGACTAGAAAATACCAAACAAGCTTGGGTGGCCCTTGCAAGTCTCAAAGTCACTCAATTAGCTGATGATAAAAACCAAATACTATCCAGAATAGGCTTTTATTTGGCTTCCACTCTTGGATGAAAGCATTTGGGAAAAACAAACTGATAATCTGCCCATGCTGTGATAAAATATGGCACTCCAATTGACCTTTTAAAAATTTTTTTTAAATTAATTTATTCAGATTACAACTCAATTGTTAGCCCATCACTCGTATCCTCCCGTTCCTCCCTCCCGCTTTTTTTTAAAAAGTTATCTTTAACTCATTTTTATCACCTTGGTACTAAGTAGCTCAGAGTGTATAGGTAGTTGGAATGAGGAGAAAAAGAAGGCGGCAACCATTTTTGTTTAGTTTGTAAAAGATGGCTCACATTTCTAATCAGGAGTTTCAGTGTCCTACCACTGAGAAATAAATTCTGGGGGTCCTTACTTAGGCTGCCATTGCCTCCTCTGTGAACCCTTGTCACCTCTAAAGTCTCCTGAGAGAAATAAAGCTGTCTCTTAACTGTCAGAGTCTAACAGGTGAGTTGACATAAGAGGACCAGAGAGGCAGCCCACCTTCATGATGACCACACAGCCAGTCATCTCTGCCTAAGAAAACTGTCACCAGGAGGGAAGCAGCTTTGGCACTAAGTAAGTTACACTGAATAAAAATAAATGAATGCTTTCTCCCAGGGGCTGAGATTTTCAGACCTTTTTCTGGTTTGTGTTTTTTTTTGGGGGGCGCTGCAAAAACATTTTACTGTTCTATAAACAGTCTCCTATGGCCCTAGTTTTATTTTAATTACATGTATCCATCTTTATTTTCCTCCTACTAAACCTGGGGAAGTAAAGTATTGCACATTTAAGAGAAACCGCATATGGAAAGAACCACATTCTTGGAAGGAAACACCCTGGAATAGCATGTGCATTTCTTTGGAAGATGCTCACAGCCTCTACATACACAGCTCTGGGTTACTAGGTATCTTTGAGAAGACTAGGAACTGAACCAGAGGCTCTTTTATCTGTTACTGCCTGTGAACTAGGCAGGTGCTGGGAAAATGGTCTAGGAATTCTGGTCCACCTCCTTCCACAACGTAAAGGATTCTGGTGTCGAATTTCCAGGTCACAAGAAGATTCATACTGGAAGATTCCAATTGTGGAATGAGAGTGGCTTCATACTTGAGTTTGATTTTATATAGGAAAACTTCATTCCTATGTACAATTACGTAATTTATCCTGACTCTTTAATTCCTCAAAGGCAACTATAAGAAATAGTTGAAGCATATCCACCCTGTAGAATGAACAGTTCCTCATAGAAGGATTCTGAATGGAGTGGTGACTCTACAACCGCTTGCTGGGGGGAGAAAAACCTCTATAGAATGCATCATAAAAGACTGTAGCAACCCCAAGGGATCAAGAACTCATTTGTGAAGCACAGCACCAGTGGCCTGGGGTTCAAGGATGTGTCACATTCCCAAGTGGCTATATATATATATATATATATATATATATATATATATATATATATATATATATATATGTACATATGTATATATATATGTACATATGTATATATATATGTACATATATATATACTTGTACAATTTCAAGCTGTGACATTCGTCCTCTCCTGGAGAACAGCCACTTTTAAGTGATAGCCATGGCCCTCCCACAGGAGACAGGCTGTGTCTCCCAGACCACCGCAATTATGACTGCCTTAGCCTGGCCTCTGCCCACAATGTGTGTGAAGATGCCACTGCCCACTTAGAGGACTCTCTCCTTTGGAGTCCTAAGAAGCTGCTCAGTATCACGCATGTGAATTTTGGGGATAGGCACTAGGAAAAAAGCAGCACGATTCAGAAATAGTTAAACAATGACGACCAATATTTTTCAGGTTCTATATATGTGACCATTCCACAGACATAACACTGGTCTACTTAGACATCAAAATCTTTCTAGCCCTGATGTTTTGGGGGGAAGGACAGTCCAAAGGAGTGTGATACTTGCTTTCTTTCTCAATTTCTAAGCATAACTTGACTGTTGCTAAGAAATAAGCATCATCCTTTTATACCGCTGAGAACGTGATCTGCTGCCATGTGGATAGATTTCTTATCTCTGTCCTGGTTTCATTTCTATTGAAAGGGATACTGGCCTGGGGTACTTCATGATCCCTTTATTTTTGCACTTGCCGTGGAGACTCAGGCAGCTCTGTTGACAGAGTTCCTTTAGCTTCTTCTCTAGCCTTGTCTCTATATGCCTGAACCCATATTTCCTGGACCATCTGTCTGTCTCCTCTGAACCTCTCATCACCCAGAAACAGCATTTCCTTAGGTACATGCTAATTTTTTTTATTTTCATTTTGATGTGCAATGCTCTTTGCTGGTGTTTCCTCCTACACTTATGTGTGTGTGTGTGTGTGTGTGTGTGTGTGTGTGTGTGTGTGTGTGTGTGTGTGTATTTAAGCCCAATAGTCATAATTTATATACTGTAGTTCTACCCTATTTTACCTTACATGATGCCTGGGATAGAGAGACAGTCTCATATAAATACTTTTGAAATATCTCATTGAATTAATTTATAATAAAAGTTCGGGTCAGTTCAAACTAAATTTTGATACAGTTGGCAGACAAAAGGAAGTAAATTCCCTCTCATATCTACCTCAAGCTCCTGCAATGACCAACACTGAAATCAAACTAAATAGAAATAGTCAGCTCACACCCAGCTTTGGATTCAGGGTCTTGTTTCTGTCACATGGACTGGAAACTGCTTGTGGATGGTGTTCAGAAAAGAAACGACTATGTTTTGTGACAGAACAAGCTACATTTTAGTTTGCCTTGGCTCACATAAACAGAGCATATCTCCCCTTCTTAGATCACTCCGTAGGCACAGCCTGGGAGTGAGAGCCACCATGATGGGAAAAAACAGTAAGAGCTGAATTTGTGTAGGCCACTGAATCACTTCTCCATAGTGACTATGGTTGATTTCTCAGGTTTCTCCACTCAGTGGAATGATGGAGAACCTCAAGGTCATTGTCCAGTTGGAATTACTCAGGGACCAAAAATGTTCAAATGACTCATAGCCCATGGCTCAATGGAAGACACCACTCAGCATGTACTACAGGAAAAATATCACTGTCACTACCTTCCATTTTGCCCAAGAGTCAGTACAGAAGTCTTGGTCTGGAGCAGGAAATTTATAAAGAAAAGACATATATTTAACTATGTTCTGGAGTCAAGCACAAGACACTAATTATCAGGCCCTGTGTCTGATGAGGGTTAGCTAGGGCCCTCCAGCACTTTGGGAAGATTGCTCAGCCTTCATAGCATATTAACCTCATGAAAGACTCACTGGAAATAAGTTTCAACATAAGTTTTTCAAAGAAATTTTAATATTGAAATATAACAGGAGCCACTTGGGAAAAGAAAGACTGAATTCTCAGAAAATATATCCCTCACTATATGTTAATATTTTGATATATCTTAATAGAAAATAGTTTGAATTTAAAGAATGGCAGAATGATTGGGGAGCTTAGGATCTGACCAGGCTGAAGCCTTTATTTTGCTGACAAAAAAAAAAAAAAAAAAAACAACAACAACAACAACAACAACAAAAAACCACCCTGTCCTCTCCAGTTATTAGTCAAACAGGGGCCAGTAACTAGGCCTACTGGTGTCCAGGGTCATCGCTGTCTCTGCAATGGAAGACACAAAGTATGCTGTGGACATCAGTTTTCCATAGAGCCAAACAGCAGCAAAGGCAGATGTCCGTATTTAAGAGAAGTCAGTTTGTGCCACTAAGCACTAATGATTCCTAATTAAACAAGCCGAATCTTTTCCACTCCCAGTCAAAGAAATTTATAACTATACAATACCTTAAGCCTTTGATCTTGCCTTTAATAAGATCCACTGGAAAAAAAAAAAGCACACCTTTTTTGAACTATCACATATGAATCACATGGATTCTGAAGTATTTTTTTTCCTATGATACTGTTTTTAAATATGAAAGGAAAAAGAAAATTCACGGGCAGAAACAGAAGGATAAAAGTAGCTAGAAAGTTTCACTTGGCAGCTAAAATTCTAATTAGAAACTGTCCCGTGTGTGTGTGTGTGTGTGTGTGTGTGTGTGTGTGTGTGTGTGCGCGTGCGTGCGTGCGTGCGTGCGTATGTATGTATGTATGTATGTATGTATGTATGTATGTGTGTGTGTGTAAATAGACATGTACTAAGAGCCAACATCCTGGAATGGCAAGATTTAAAAAGAAAAATCACAAAGATTTCTCCTAGGCATCAGGAAGTGGCAGCATGAAGCACTTCATAGAGGGACTGAGTCTTGAGGTAAAGGAACTTCTTTAGAGCTAGCCTAGGCATCAGAAAGAGAGAACAGTTGTTAATGCCCATGAAGCCTATGGTGAAGGTTACTGGTACCAGAGGTGGGCAAAGTCAAACACATTGTTTTAGGAACAACAAGAAGTTCAGTGAGCCTATGATGCTGAGTATGGGGTAAAGATAAGGTGACAAGTGGGATAGGGCCATAGCGGACAGGACTCTCACTCCAGGGCAGGGAGGGGTGCTTAGCAATGCCAAGTGGGCATAGAGGACAGGACTCTCACTCCAAGGCAGGGCGCTTAGCAATGCCAAGTGGGTGTCATGTGACCTGATTAATAGCTTTTACTTTTAAATCTTAATATATTTGTTTAATGAGTATGGACGTTCTGTCTATATGTATGTCTGTGCAACATATGCGTACTCAGTGCCCACGAAGATGAGAAGAAGATACCAGATCCCTTAGAATTGGAGTTAATGGGCTGCTGTGATCCACCATGCGGGCACTGGGAATCAAACCTGGGTCTCCTGCAAGGGCATCCAGTACTCGTGAACCCTGAGCTATCTCTCCATGACCCTGATTTATACATGTAAAGCAGTCTTAAGAAGCTCTCAAAGAGCATGACTCCTGGGCTGGAGGAAGGCTCAGCAATTAAGAGCACTGGCTACTCTTCCAGAAGACCCAGGCTCAGTTTCCAGTGGGTGCTGCACAGCTCACACATGGTGACAGCTCACGGGCATGCCCATGGTGCACAGGCATACACACAGGCAAAATAGCTAAATACACAAATAGTAGTAGTAGTAGCAGCAGCAGCAGTAGTAATTTTTAATAAAAAAGAGCACAAGCCCATAAGAAAAAGTGCTCATCCCAAAAGGGAGAGATTCAGTTGCTTTATTTGCCCTATCAAACTAACCAAAAAGGTTGAACGATGAAGAAACATTTGCACACATCCCTTCTTGTGGGAATAATACCAACCTGGCAATAAATACTGAAATGACTTTGCCATTCTAGCTTTACCCTTTGATAATGATCACGCCCGTCTTGAGTGACACACGTACAACTTTATTCATTGCAGCAAATGTCAGAGACCATCAAACGTCCATTAGACATACACTGGCTACATATTTTGTTGGCTCAAGATGCAGAACAACTTGTGCAATTTAAAAATGGAACTTCCTCGTATAAAAGGTCACCAAGATACAGTGTGCATACAAAGCAAGTGTGTGCACATGGCATCCTTATGAAAGGAGGGAAACACAGTGACATTTTTCTCTAAATGTATAAAATATTTCTGTAATAATACACATGCAGCATCGTTATGCAAAAGGGAACTGTAGAGATGGGAAGTTGGGATTAAAAAGCCCTTTGAGATTTTTGTCCAATGAATCTCATAGAGTGACATAAGCAGGCCCTAAGTAGTGGCAGATTAAATCCTGAGTTGGCAAAAATATGAAGTGCGTAAGCAGCATTCGAGAAGTCTGTTTATAGATAGGGAGAGTGTAGGGCAAAGCTAATAGTGGAGGTGAAAGAGCAAGGGCAGACCAAAATTCTCTTTAGTCTGAGAAACAGATTTGAACTTGTCTTTAAATATAGCCAGAGATGATGCCTTAGTTTGAGCGGGACCCCTGAGACCTGGTGGCACTCAGAGGAAGGACAGCAGGTTGCCAAGAAGAGACTTGATACCCTATGAGCATATACAGGGGGAGGTAATCCCCCTCAGGAACAGTCATAGGGGAGGGGAATAAGGGGAAAATGGGGTGGAGGGAAGAATGGGAGGATACAAGGGATGGGATAAACATTGAGACGTAACAAGAATAAATTAATAATAAAAAATTCTAAAAAAATATATAACCAGAGAGGAAAGACTTTGAAAGACAAAGGATAAGATGGAGCTACTGCTGAAGTAAAGCAAAGGGAGATGGGAATATTATTAAGCTTTAAACAAGATTCAAAAGTGTCAATCCAGGCATTTTAGCTTTTTTTTTTTTTTTTTTTTTTTTTTTCCTCATTTATGGTCTTTTTTTCCCTATCACCATTGTATTTAGACTGCTGGTTAGATTAATTACTCTCTGATATCAGAGTGTGTGAATTCATGTTTGGGGGTTATCTTCTGTCATTAATTATGAACTGCCACCTGGCACATCTTCAAAGATATCCCTATGGCATATAGGGTTTCTGTCTGTGTATCACTGTATATACATATCAAAGCACAAGTCAGGTGGCACACACCAATTCTACACAGAGTGTGTATGAATGCAGTATGTATGAGTGCCAAGAACCCTACTTCCTCCACCACGCCCAGATGGGCAGGAAGTACTGTTCTTCTACCTCCTTGGCCTCTAATGTGTACTCTATCCAGATCCTGGCTGTAAATGGATCCTCTGTCAAGCAATACACACACAGTCCAAGAGGCAGGACACACCCTACCAACTTCCTTCTAGATTCTTAGTGTTTTCTATACCCAAGCCTGTCAGTCCTCCATTCAGGCCTTAAGTGGAACAATATGCCTCATGCGCCCCCTAGCGCCAGACCCCAAGAATGCCTTTAAATGACTCAGAACACCTTGATAGCAAAATGTGCTCAACCCAAACATCTAAGAATTTATAGTGAAAGGAATAGGTGTCAGTTGCAATGTGACGAAGAGGTGACCACAAAGGTCTCTTGCATTGGGAAGAGGAAAATGTTGACAGCATAAAGACCCCAGGAGAAGATAGAAACACAGAACATGATAGGTCAGTGGCCCCAAGCTGAGGCAAGGAATCACTGCCACACTGAGGAACAGTCATGAGATAGGAAACAGAAGGCCAGGTGGCAGTGATCAAATAATGATGGGCTAGCCATGGAAAATGCATCCCTGTTCAGAACAACTCGGTATCAGTGATTCAGAGATGAGGTGGTCAGGTTCAACACTGATGAAGCAATGGAATTTCTGCCCCTCCTCCCCAAAGAAAACTGTAATACACGTAAGTAACAAACAGAGAAGAAGAGATTCCATCTCACTTTTGCAAAATACAGTCTGTTGCTTTGATAATTCTAGTTTAGTGCTACCCACCCACGCATGCTTGGGTGTGGGGCCATCCACAGGAGTGTGGGAAACCAACCTGTGGGAGCACACTCAAGAAAGAATGGCTCGGGGGGATCCAAGATGGCGGCAAGCAGTGTGGACCGCGTTTGGAGGCTCCAGTGAACAATTCAGGGAATTGCACAGATTTCTGAGCCAGGAACACCGAGGTCCAAACATCACGGCAGCAGGAGTGCTCCACGGTTCAGAGGGACCAGGGTGCGGAGGACCTGCGTGCCCCTGCACACGGGAGGAGCGTGGTTTTTCTCTGGTCGGAGCGGCAGCGGCAGAGGCAGCAGCACCAGCGGCACCAGCAGCGGCGGCTGAGGTTTGCAGCTCATAGCCTTCCGGTGGAGGCGATTGGTGTGGTGGCTGGTGGGAGTTGCTGCGGGAGAGGGGACTCGGGGCAGGATTTGGGTCGCGTGGAGCCTTTGGACCCAGACTGGACTCGGTGGACAGTTCGGCCCCAGAGTCCCGGGTATTGGCCCGGCCCAGCAAACAATTCTGCCTGAGGCACTAACTCAGCATGGCCATAGCTCCCCTGCTGTGGCGCAGGCTTAGTTGAGCACGCTGCTCCACACTAGGCACCACCTCAGCTCAGCGGCAGCTCCCCTGCGGTGACACAGTCTGGGCGGAGCACTTGGTTTCACCACAGGCGCTAACTCAGAGCAGCCGCAGTTCTCCTGCTGTGGCGCAGGCTTGGTGACGTGCTCGGTTCCATCCTAGGCACCACCTCAACTCCCAGCAGCTCCCCTGCGGTGACACAGTCCGGGCGGAGCACTTGTTCCACCACTGGCGCTAACTCAGAGCAGCCGCAGTTCTCCTGCTGTGGCGCAGGCTTGGTGACGTGCTCGGTTCCATCCTAGGCACCACCTCAGCTCAGCGGCAGCTCCCCTGCGGTGACACAGTCTGGGCGGAGCACTTGTTCCACCACTGGCGCTAACTCAGAGCAGCCACAGTTCTCCTGCTGTGGCGCAGGCTTGGTGACGTGCTCGGTTCCATCCTAGGCACCACCTCAGCTCAGCGGCAGCTCCCCTGCGGTGACACAGTCTGGGCGGAGCACTTGTTCCACCACTGGCGCTAACTCAGAGCAGCCGCAGTTCTCCTGCTGTGGCGCAGGCTTGGTGACGTGCTCGGTTCCATCCTAGGCACCACCTCAGCTCAGCGGCAGCTCCCCTGCGGTGACAGTCTGGGCGGAGCACTTGTTCCACCACTGGCGCTAACTCAGAGCAGCCACAGTTCTCCTGCTGTGGCGCAGGCTTGGTGACGTGCTCGGTTCCATCCTAGGCACCACCTCAGCTCAGCGGCAGCTCCCCTGCGGTGACACAGTCTGGGCGGAGCACTTGTTCCACCACTGGCGCTAACTCAGAGCAGCCGCAGTTCTCCTGCTGTGGCACAGGCTTGGTGACGTGCTCGGTTCCATCCTAGGCACCACCTCAGCTCAGCGGCAGCTCCCCTGCGGTGACACAGTCCGGGCAGAGCACTTGTTCCACCACTGGCGCTAACTCAGAGCAGCCGCAGTTCTCCTGCTGTGGCACAGGCTGGACAGAGCTCTCGGTTCCACCAGCTCTAAGACTCTGGTTGGACACAGTGTGCAGTTTGAATCCAGAATTCCTGGCTGAGATTGGTGGTCAGTTCGGGCCCTGAGTCAATAACTGACCACAGCACGCACTTTGGGCCAAAAGGCCCTAGCGGAGCTTGGTACGTAGTCCCAGCCCAAAAATTCTGGCTGGACCCTGTGTGCATTTTGGGCCCAAAATCCCTAGCTGAGCTTGGCAGACGGTTCAGGCCCTGAGAATCTAGCTGAGTTCTGCCCGTGGTTCGGTCCCAGTGCTCCTGGCTGGACTTGGCAGGGAACACAGAAGGCTGTGGATACCTTGGCCTGACCCAATGCTCATTCAGAGACCCAGAACAATTGCAGGATCCACAGCAGAGGGGGACTGAGGATCACTGGCTGTGAGAGACCAGAACAACAGGGCTAACCTCCTAACATCCACACCAGTGAAACTTTGAGCTCGCAGCCTAGGGAAATCGTAAGAAAACAAGTGAATCTATCGTCAGACACCCTCCATTCAACTCTGGAAGCTACCCAACAAAAACAAAGACGGCAAGATGTCTAAAGGACAACGAAAAAGCATATGCAAAAAACCCCAAAACAACATGGCGTCTCCAGTTTCCAGCTATCCCAAAGAAAACCACCCAGAGAACTCAAATACAACGGAAATACAAGAAAATGACCTCAAATCCTTAGTAATGAGGATGATAATGGAGGAAACAAATAAAATTCGTAATCAAATGCAGGAAGACGCAGACAAACAGGTGAGAGACATAAAAGAAGCACATAGAGTGGAACTGGAAAAATTGCAGGAAAATGCAAACAACCAGATGAAAGAAATAACTAAAACGGTTCAAGCTCTGAAGACCTATAAAGAGGCAATGGAAGAAACTCAGGAATATACAAAAAATCAGATGAAAGAAATCAAAAAATCAGTTCAAGATCTGAAAATGAAAATGGATTCAATGATAAACACACAGACAGAAGAAAAACGAGAACGTGAGACCTCAGAGAAGAAGGCGAGCAACACAGAGGTGAGCTTTTCTAACAGAATCCAAGAGATGGAAGAACGAATCTCAGGGCTAGAAGATACAATCACAGATATTGAATCAACCATTAAAGAAAATGCCAAATCTGGAAAACTCCTGACACAAAACATCCAAGAAATTAAGGACACCATGAAAAGAAGAAATCTGAGGATAATAGGCATTGAAGAAAGAGAAGACATCAGACTCCAGGGCCCAGAAACTATTCTCAACAAAATCATAGAAGAAAATTTCCCCAATCTAAAGAAAGAGATCCCTATAAACATACAAGAGGCCTACAGAACACCAAATAGAATTGACCAGAAAAGAAAAACTGCCCGCCACATAATAATCAAAACACAAAACATGCAGAACAAAGAAAAAATATTAAAAGCTGCAAGGGAAAAGGGCCAAATAACATTTAATGGTAAACCTATCAGAATTACACCTGACTTCTCAGCAGAGACCATAAAAGCCAGAAGGGCCTGGACAGAGATCCTGCAAACCCTAAGAGAACACAGATGCCAGGCCAGACTACTTTACCCAGCAAAATTATCAATAACCATTGATGGAGAAAACAAAATATTCCATGACAAAAACAAATTCAAACAGTACCTATCCACAAACCCAGCTTTACAGAAGGTACTAGAAGGAAAACTCCATCCCAAAGGGTCAAGCTACAACCAAAACTACCCAGGAAATAGATAACTATCCCATGGCAAAAACACAACTACACAAACGCTCGACTGGAAACAACATCAAAATTAAGACTCTTAACAGTCACTGGTCATTAATATCTCTCAACATCAATGGCCTCAATTCTCCAATAAAAAGACACAGACTAACTGAATGGATACATAAACAAGACCCAACATTCTTCTGCATCCAAGAAACACATCTCACCCATAATGAAAGGCATTACCTCAGGGTAAAAGGTTGGAAAAAAATATTCCAAGCAAATGGTCACAAGAAGCAAGCAGGTGTAGCCATTTTAGTATCGAACAAAATAGACTTTCAACCAAAATTAATCAAAAGGGATGAGGAAGGACACTTCATACTCATCAAAGGTAAAGTCAACCAAGATGACATCACAATTCTGAACATCTATGCTCCCAATACAAGGGCACCCACATATGTAAAAGATCTCCTAAAAAAGCTTAAACCACACATCGATCCCCACACAATAATAGTGGGAGACTTCAACACCCCACTCTCACTGAAGGATAAGTCATTGAAACAGAAACTAAGCCGAGAAATAACATCATTAACCAATGCCATGGGTCAAATGGATCTAACAGATATCTATAGAACCTTTCACCCAAACAAGAAAGAATACACCTTCTTCTCTGCACCCCATGGAACCTTCTCCAAAATTGATCACATCGTAGGTCACAAAGCAAGCCTCAACAGATACAAGAGGATTGAAATAATACCTTGTATCCTATCAGATCACCATGCTCTTAGGCTGCAATTCAACAACAACAGAAATAACAAAAAGCCTACACGTTTGTGGAAACTAAACAACTCTAGGCTAAATGACACCTGGGTCAGGGAAGAAATAAAGAAAGAAATCAAGGAGTTTCTGAAATTCAATGAAAATGAAGAAACAACATACCCAAATTTGTGGGATACATTGAAAGCAGTGCTAAGAGGAAAATTCATAGCACTAAGTGCCTTTAAAAAGAAATTGGAAACATCGCACATAAGCATCTTAACAACACAACTGGAAGCCCTAGGAAAAAAAGAAGCAGAAACACCCAAGAGGAGTAGACGCCTGGAAATAATCAAACTCAGGGCTGAAATTAACAAATTAGAAACTAAGAAAACAGTCCAAAGAATCAACAAAACCAAAAGCTGGTTCTTTGAGAAAATCAACAAGATAGACAGACCATTAGCCAAACTAACTAAAAGGCAGAGAGACAGTATTGAAATCAACAAAATCAGAAATGAAAAGGGAGACATAACAACAGACACTGAAGAAATTCAAAGAATCATAAGATCCTACTTTGAAGGCATATACGCCACAAAATTTGAAAATCTAAGGGAAATGGACGATTTTCTTGATCAAGTTCACTTGCCAAAGTTGAATGAAGAACAGATAAACAAGTTAAATAGTCCCATTTCCCCTACAGAAATAGAAGCAATCATCGATGGTCTCCCAACCAAAAAAAGCCCAGGGCCAGATGGTTTCAGTGCAGAATTCTACCAGACCTTTAAGGGCGAGCTAATACCGATACTCTTCAAGCTACTCCAAAAGATAGAAATGGATGGAAAATTACCAAATTCATTCTATGAGGCCATAGTCTCATTGATACCTAAACCTCACAAAGACTCAACAAAGAAAGAGAATTTCAGACCAATTTCTCTTATGAACATAGATGCAAAAATACTAAATAAAATACTTGCAAAACGAATACAGGAGCACATCAAAGATATCATTCATCATGACCAAGTAGGCTTCATTCCAGGCATGCAGGGATGGTTTAATATACGGAAATCCATCAATGTAATCCACCATATAAACAAACTGAAAATAAAAAACCACATGATCATCTCCTTGGATGCAGAGAAAGCATTTGATAAAATTCAACACCCATTCATGTTTAAAGTTTTAGAGAGATCGGGGATACAAGGCACTTTCCTCAACATAATAAAGGCTATATACAGCAATCCAATAGCCAAAATCAAAGTAAATGGTGAGATACTCAAGGAAATTCCTCTCAAATCGGGAACAAGGCAAGGCTGCCCACTCTCTCCATATCTCTTCAATATAGTACTCGAAGTTCTAGCCAGAACAATAAGACAACAAAAGGAGATCAAGGGTATCCAAATGGGAAAGGAGGAAGTCAAATTATCCCTCTTTGCAGATGATATGATAGTGTACATAAGTGACCCTCAAAACTCCACCAGAGAACTCCTAAAGCTGATAAACACCTTCAGCAAATTGGCTGGATACAAAATTAACTCAAAAAAGTCTGTAGCCTTCCTATACACAAATGACAAGCTTGCAGAGGAAGAAATTAGGAAAACCACACCCTTCACATTAGCCACAAGCAATATAAAATATCTAGGAGTTACCCTAACTAAGCAAGTGAAGGACTTGTATGAAAAAAATTTCAAAACTCTGAAGAAAGAGATTGAAGATGACCTGAGAAGATGGCGTGATCTTCCTTGCTCATGGATCGGGAGAATTAACATAGTAAAAATGGCCATCCTACCAAAAGCAATCTACAGATTCAATGCAATCCCTATCAAAATAACTACACAATTTTTTAAAGACATTGAAAGTTCAATTCTGAACTTCATATGGAAAAACAAAAAACCCAGAATAGCTAAAACAATCTTGTACAATAAAAGATGCTCCGGAGGAATCTCCATACCTGATCTCAAACTGTACTATAAAGCAATAGTACTTAAAACAGCATGGTACTGGCACAGCAACAGGCTGGTTGATCAGTGGAATCGAATCGAAGACCCAGATATGAATCCACACACATATGGTCACTTGATTTTTGACAAAGAAGCCAAATCCATTCAATGGAAAAAGGATAGCATCTTCAACAAATGGTGCTGGTCTAACTGGAGGTCTATGTGTAAAAAAATGAAACTGGACCCATATTTGTCACCTTGCACAAAACTCAAATCCAAGTGGATTAAAGACCTCAACATAAAACCAGAGACACTAAGCCACTTAGAAGAAAAAGTGGGAAAGAGCCTGGAACATATTGGCACAGGAGACAACTTCCTGAACAGAACACCAACGGCCCAGGCCTTAATGTCAACCATTAATAAATGGGACCTCATGAGGCTGAGAAGCTTCTGTAAGGCAGGAGACACTGTCAAGAGAACAAAGCGACAGCCTACAGACTGGGAAAAAATCTTCACCAACCCTACATCTGACAAAGGTCTAATATCCAAAATATATAAAGAACTCAAGAAATTAAACACCACCAAACTGAATAACCCAATTGAGAAATGGGGCTTGGAACTAAACAGAGAATTCTCAACAGAGGAGTATCAAATGGCTGAGAAACACTTAAAGAAATGCTCAACCTCCTTAGTCATCAGGGAAATGCAAATCAAAACAACTCTGAGATTCCATCTTACACCCATCAGAATGGCTAAGATCAAAAATTCAAGCGACACCACATGCTGGCGAGGATGTGGGGAGAGAGGAACACTCCTTCATTGCTGGTGGGAATGCAAACTAGTACAGCCACTGTGGAAATCTATCTGGTGCTATCTCAGAAAAATGGGAATAGGGCTTCCTCAAGACCCAGCTATTCCACTCCTTGGAATATACCCAGAAGATGCTCCAGCACACAACAAGAAAATTTGCTCAACCATGTTCATAGCAGCCTTATTCATAATAGCCAGAACATGGAAACAGCCTAAGTGTCCCTCAGTAGAAGAGTGGATAAAGAAACTGTGGTACATATACACTATGGAATACTACTCAGCTATTAAAAACAAGGAATTCCCGAAATTTGTGGATAAATGGATTGAGCTAGAAATGATCATAATGAGTGAGTTAACCCAGAAGCAGAAAGAATCAAATGGTATATACTCACTTATATCTGCATACTAGCCCAAGGGGCATGTCCCACGAAAGCCTTCACTTACCAGGAAACTGGGACAGAGGAGAAGGCATCCTATTGGGACTCTAAATGAGAGACGCATGGGAGAACAGCAAAATAAAAGGATCCAGAGGGTCCTAGAAATCTACAAGTAGAACAATATGATAGGCAGATTTGGGCCCAGGGGTCCCGCTCAAACTAAGGCACCAGCCAAGGACAATACAGGAGGTAAACTTTAAACCCCTTCCCAGATCTAGCCAATGGTCAGAATATTCTCCACAGTTGAGTGGAGAGTGTGATACGACTTTCTCACGTACTCTGGTGCCTCACATTTGACCATGTCCCCTGGAGGGGGAGACCTGGTGGCACTCAGAGGATGGACAGCAAGTAGCCAAGAAGAGACTTGATACCCTATGAGAATATATAGGGGGAGGTAATCCCCCTCAGGAACAGTCATAGGGGAGGGGAATAATGGGAAAATGGGGGGGGGGGAGGAATGGGAGGATACAAGGGATGGGATAAACATTGAGATGTAACAAGAATAAATTAATAAAATAAAAAAAAGAAAGAAAGAAAGAAAGAATGGCTCTCTCCCTCCCCCCCCAATGACTATCAGCTGCCAACAGCTACTGAAGTTGGGGGTAGGAGTGTTTTAGTGATATGGGAGGAGTCAGAGAGGAGAAAGGGTAGGGGGGTTGATAGGATCTTACTTTCTTGTATACATCTATGAAATTATCAAGAATTTTTAATATATGCATACATATACATATATATTTAAAATGCTGAACTCAAGCCAAAGCTATAGACACATTGTATCTGCTAGTTCAGAAAAGATTAAGATATTTAGCGATGTGAAGGACTGTCACAAGCATGGAGAAACAGATGTTCCTATGCTACGAATGAACGCATTAGAAACTGCTGCCAGTATGCAGAATGATCTCCGCCCCCCATCCTAGCTTCACTTCCCACCCCCAGTCTAGGAGTCTTTCATTGATACCATCTGTCTAGTTCACACCTCTGTCTGAGTCTGAAACATAAATATCTTGGCATAATTATTTTCATTTGGCTAGGTCCCAGACTCTACGTATTCAAAGTGTTCAACCCAGAACTCAACCCTCACCCCATGATCCCCTGAGAGCACCTCCATGCCTGGCATTAAAGGCATCCATCAGACTGTGCCAACCAGGAACTCTCAAGGCATCCCTTGGTGTTTCCCTTTAAATATGTCTCGCCACTCTCTACGTTGCTACACCAGTAGTCTCCTAACCTGGGTCCTCCTAACGCCCCCTCTATTACTTGGATGATGATCCTCAGTGTGGTCAGCGTCTTCTTTTCAAATGGGTGTCTAAGTGTGCTAAGATCCCTGCTTAAAGTCCTGAACCACTTCTGAGACCAGGAGAGAAATCCTACATGCAGCCTGTAGACTACACATCCTCCTAACTGCCTCTCCTGCTCCAGGGTCCCACTCTTAACAGTTTGTCTCATGTGACAGCAGCACTCTGGTCTCCTTCCCTTGCTTTAAAGCTATCCTCTGAGCCAGGTGGTGGTGGCGCATGCCTTTAATCCCAGCACTCGGGAGGCAGAGGCAGGTGGATCGCTGTGAGTTCGAGGCCAGCCTGGTCTACAAAGAGAGTCCAGGACAGTCAAGGCTACACAGAGAGACCTTGTCTCTAAAAAACAAAACAAAACAAAACAAAACTATCCTCTGTCCCCTAACCCTGGAGTCTTTTCTATGTTTCTTCAGACCGAAGTGATCTCTCTCTTTCCTTTTTCTGTGAAGTTCTCCTTGGGATATAATCTTGGTGCTCTGGAAAAGTCATTCTCAGCATCTTGGCTCAGCTTTCTTTTCTAAGTTGTTGTGAAAGCAGAGTGTTAGGGTCTTTCCTTCACAGCACTTCCAGTAGTTTTCAAGTGTGTCCTGGTCTTTCTATTTTAGTTCAATCTCTTCCTGGTAGTCTAGTGTGATGATACTGATCTTATGTTTCTCAATGCATGCTATTATATCTTGAAATAATGATATGCAGGCACTGTGTGTGTATTCGAACATTTGAAGAAGAAAATACACAAAAAATGTTAACTGCAATTATCTTTAAGTAATATATATTTTCCACATTTGTAGTGTTTCTATACTGTACATATTTCATGCAATGGTAAACATTTATGCATAAACATAATCAAGGTGCTATACTATTAAATATTGAATTGACTCAATATCAAAGGAAATTGAAATTCTCAACAGCCCTCCACACCAAGTATGACCACACCACAAGGGAATACCAAAAAAAAAAAAAAAAAAGTGAATAAATACTATCAAATGGAGTTTATAAAACATCTAACCCTAAAGTCAATAACAAAAGAGTGACTACTTTTTTAAAATATTTAAATTTGTGTCAACAGGAACATTTGTGTTTATTGCAAAAGAAATTTCTATGAGAGAGAGAGAGAGAGAGAGAGAGAGAGAGAGAGAGAGAGAGAGAAAGAGAGAGAGAGAGAGAGAAACTAAGGGGACTAGAGAGGTGGTTCAACAGTTGTGGTCACCCAGGTTCAGTTCTCAGTGCTCACACCATACCTGGTCACAATCACCAGTAACTCCAGTTCCAGGGATCCAACACTCTCTGGCCTCCATGGGGACCCTGCATTTGGTACCCATAAAGTCATACAGAGAGACAGACAGAAAATAAAGAAATCTTTTTAAGAGACAAAGCTGAGCACAAGAAGATTGGTCTAACCAAAATTTGTTGAGGCTAAATGGTGAATGAGCTTCCTCGGAAAACATCCACTGGCAAAGGTAGTGAGCATAAAGATAAATCAAGGCAGTTTTTCAAAATAGGAACACCGAAGCAGCTGAAAATCTTGAAAAAGTTAGATGGCATAAAACGTAGCAGTACTTGGCAAGGAATGTGGAGATACGTGCAGGACAAGAGAAGATAAAACAGAAACAAAAACAATATATAATTGAAATTGTCTCAGCCTTAGAGACAAAAGCAAGGGTTCAGATACAAAGGGCCTGCAAACAGCCCAACAGGCAAGCTGGGGGAGCAAGGGAGAAGAAGATTTGACATAATCTGGATTCACATGCTATAAAATCAGCTAACTAAGCATGTAAAGAAAATCCCACTGCTTCCCATAAGGGATGCAGTGTGTTAGATCCCACAGCTAGAGATAGGGAGATCTTGAGTTTGAGGTCAGCCTTGGGCTACATATCAACTTCCACAGTTTATTGTGCGTAGTATCATTCACTCTGTGTCAAAAAAAAAAAAAAAAAAAAAAAAAAAAAAAAAAAAAAAAAAAACCCTAAAATGACAAAAAAAAAAGTGGAAAAAAAATGGCCCAAAATTGTAAGTCACATTTCAAAACTATTGAAAGTTATCTGAACCTAAAATCCCGTCATCAATCCACCAGAGTATCTTTTAGAACAAAATGAAGACCTTTGGAACATTAATACCTCTGCTTCTATATGAAGAAAATTCAAAGATGTATTTTAATATGAATGTTTCGAAATGAAACAAGAAATCAGGGGAAGCAAAAGAACCAAAGGTCTCCTTTTTTCTGGTTGATATTTTGTTTGGCTTCAATCAGGAATCATTCTAGGAGCTGGTGAGATGGCTCAGCAAGCAAAGTACCCTCTGTGAAAACTCACAAATTCAATTCCCAGAGTCCACTTGGAGGAAGGAGTCAAATGGCTCTCCAAGCCATTCTGACGTTCACACACCACAACCACCATGACCCATGAGCACCTCTCCACACTACTGCACACAAAGGAACAAATAAGCAACACAAAATTTAAAAGAACACTACTCTATGGACTAAATACACAACAAGCAAAAAGACCAAAAATAAAAAAGGCAGAGAATAAAGATTAATTATTATAGTTTCTTACCAAATGAGGAAATTTTAAAATGCAATCTACCTGGGGGCAGTAGGAAAAGCTAAAAAATATTTTTGGTGAGTTATATAGATAATGGCGCTTTGAAGATTAATGGAAAGATCCCGTTGAGACGGGGGGGGGGGGGGGGGGACAGGGGGAATATTAGCTCAATGCTGAAGGAATTAGAAAGGCGTTTCTCTGCAGTGACGTCTTCACTTGGCACAGGTGACAAATTAGGGCAGAATGAATAGCTGGACTGGCTGATATGCTACAAAAGGTGGACACAGTTGCAGAGTGAGCAGTGGCATGCTGAAGACTTGTGAGTGTGTCATTATTCTCCCTGCCACCTACTTGAAAATGAGGCTGGAACCAAATGCAGAGGAAAGGGTGGAAGCCATGTACATGTTCAAAGAATACTAAAGGCGGAAAGTAAGCTCAAGGAAGCCTTCATGTCTGAAGTCCGTTGATTAACTCAGCTGAGTGAGTGTGGTGGGCCCAAAATGCTATATTTCCATTTCTACATGTTTAATGATATGTATTGCTTCCCTAGTCTTGTTGTTCATGTATGGTAGGGTCAAACATATAAAACAGAATGTATGTAATTTAATGTGTATTGAATGTCATTCATTACTTTCGGCATTTAGAAGCCATATATTTTTAGAGTATAATGGAAATGTAAGCACAGATGGCACAAATGTCAATATAAAAAGAATCTACTGATAGCGAGTGGAAACGGACTTCCCTTCCCGCAGAAGCTGTCCTCTCATGGGGACACTAGAGTGTTTCTGATTGAGGTAAGAAGACAGAACACGCTTTAAGTATCCATCAGCAGCAGGCACTGTCACAATATCCCTGCCTCTGACTGGCCTACAGTTTGAAAATATCAAGATAGTTAATAGAAAATATCAGGGTGAGGGCTGGCCATCTAAATGTCCCCCTCACACACTCCTCTCTTTGGATGTAAGCATGCCTCATCAGTACTGTCTCAGCCAGAGTGTGATGTGTACTGCACTGCAACCTCCGTTTCCTTGGTGATAGCTTACTTTTCATCCTTCATCAGTCATACAGACCAGTGAGAAGACGCCTGGCAACAACCCTGTATATGAAGAAGCTGTGGGATGCTGCAAAGATGTTTTATACAACACAAAGATCACACGGGATTCTCTGTGAGCTCTCCTCAGAGTCAGATTCAGTTACAAGTCAGAGACACCTTGTTAATCCCTGCTGCAACTGAAGCAAGTCATGGGAATGGCCCAATACTTACAACCTCTGGTACAATGGAGACTCCTCTATTTGAATACAGTATTATATATAGCAACCTCTTTATTCTGGTTAGGGACAGGAGGAAAGGGGCTCGTGGAGATCAAAGGTTAGAGATCTTCCTCACTTGCTCTCCACCTTAGTTTTTGAGAGGGTCCCTTCTTTAAAGCTGAAGCTCACCATTTGGCTGGGCTGCTCGACCATCAGTTCCTGAGCTCTGCTTGTCTTTGCTGACCACCACTTGGGCTACAGGTGCTTGCTACCATGCCTGACTCTGTACCTAGGTGCTTGGGATTCGAACTCAGGTCCTCGTGCTTGCACTGCAGGTTAATTACCATGGAGCTACCATCCCAGCTCCAACCTTTGCCTTTTTTTCCATGTTGTGTCAGGAGCCACACTTAGTGAAGCAGACATGGTTACTCAGCAGCATAGGCCAGCATTTCTTCTGAGGTTTTTAATAGGCTGGGGAAGACTCATGCAAGAAGCTTCACAGAAGAATTAGAATCATCTTTAGAGAAAAAAATTGCACAGAGCACTGCTATATAAGGTCATAGAACATCTTGGCTAGACAGACCACCAAAGACTAAATGACTCATCAAACCATGAGGGGTATGGGTGCCTGGTGCCACAATACCCAATCCGCTTAATAGTAGCTTGTCCTTCAGTAAAGTCATGGGACACCCAGCAAGGCAGGCGAGCTCTTGGGCTCAGGCTCAGCGAAGGAAGCAGATTGAGAAACGCCTATCCAAATTCAAACACATCTCCCCCTATATTCAAAGGACAATGTCATTTCCTTCCACCCTCATGGTTTTTTATTTCCTTTCGATTTTTCTTTTTATCTATTGAGAAATTTCATGTTTTAAAATAGTCAACACTTACAGGTAAGTGATAAATTAGAAAAGGGTATGAAATCCACTTAGGAAAAGGGTTCTTGTTATCTCAAAAGTAAAGGCCGGATCATTTTTAAAAGAGGCTGTCTGACTTTAGAAGCCTGCCTAGAATGTAATTGTCATTTTGTCTTGGGGTTCCCAACAAGAATGCTGCAATTAGTTATGGAAAATCTCTAGGCCAATGGTAGTTAGTTATCTGAAGTCTTTACTAGGATACCCTTAGTCATAACACTAGATGTCTGGAGAGATTTAGAGGCATACGCCAAACCGCTCCTTCAGTAGTTCACAGCTTAGCAAAAGTTAAAATCTTGTGGGGAAAAATAAGGCATGAACAGAAAATGGCTACAGGTATTCATAACATAACGTGTCTTAAATCTCAGCGTGTGCTCCACAAGAGCTTCAGGACACTGGAGGATCAGGGAAGTCTCCAGTTGTCTGGGGAAGCTTCCAGGGGAAAAATCTAAGACCTCAGCCAGCAGGACCACACAATTCCCCAAGACAGATGGAAACAATGGAAGGTATGCAAATTAGGAACAGGTATAGAAAACAAAGCCACTCAGCAGACTGAAAAAGTCACATCCAGAATACAGTGTGTGTGCTTCTTTTTGAATGGTGAGTCATAGTTTATACTTTAAATAGACTCTAAATAGAGTTAATTTTTTTATTGTTATTTTTATTTTTGGGCATTCACTTCTGTCTCTGCTTGCTCCAGTAGTTCTAAAGACATACAAAAGAAAACGAGCTCCAGGAGCAAGCAGTTGACCCGTAATGATTGCTCTAATGACCATTCAGGTGCATGAAGTTACCTCACTTTTCATCGGTCACACTATTGAGTTCTTTCTCTTCCTGATCTGAAACCATGTCCAAGTTCCCTGGTGCTGGTTCACAATGATTAATTTGAGAGCGTTTTGTTGTTGTTGTTGTTTTTATTTTGTTTTGTATGTGTTTTTGGATTGGCTTTGTTTGTTTGTTTGTTTTGGATAGTATGAGTTAGAAAGACACTGATTTGAAAAGCCAGAGAGAGCCAGATGTAATGGCTCATGCCTTTAATCCCAGCACTCGGGAGGCAGAGGCAGGTGGATCTCTCTGAGTCCAAGGCCAGCCTGGTCTACAAAGTGAGTCCAGGACAACCAAGGCACCCTGTCTCAAAAAACCTAAAAGAAAGAAAGAAAGAAAGAAAGAAAGAAAGAGAGAAAGAAAGAAAGAAAGAAAAAGAAAAGCCAAGGAATGGCTTTCTCATTACCTATGACAAAGGAAAAAATAAAGCTTCTAGTGGGCCCAGCCCTTGGTGTTCTAGATTATAAGATGGGAGGATATGGTGACCCCAAACTCAGGTCTGTTGAAGACAAGTGACAGAGAGGCACAAAGTGACTTCGCTCTCCCCTTCTGCCTCTCCTATTCCCACCCTTCTTCCTACCCTCGCTCATACACCTCTTACTTAAGTGGCCGTGATCTTGCTAATAAGACAAAGATGACTTTGATGTCTCTTTGTGGAGTTCTCAGTCACTGACCTCTGAGAAGGAATGGAAAGAACACCACAAAATGTTCACGAAAGTGTGTCATCTTAACGGTATTTAGTTGTCCCCAGAAACAGCTGGAATGACTCACTGGGGCTAACTCCAAACCTCCATTTCTGTAGGCAGTTTTGAAACTGTGCACCCATGTAAGGTAGAGACCAGATCTTGGCTATTAATGAATCTTCACACTATTGTTTCTGTCCTGGAATGTCTGCCTTTTTGACTCCTGTAGTTCTCATTTGGGCCATACAAAAGAAACAAGTGGAAAGGTTTTTTGTTTATTTGTTTTGTTTTGTTTTGTTTTGTTTTTTTAATGTCCAAGACTGTACCTCACACCAGAACACTTAAATCCAGATCTGAGAGTGGAGCCAGGCACTATGAGACACTGCCCCCTGATGGCATTTTTAAGGTATAACCTGTGTTCACAGTCAGAGCAGTCAGTGGTGCCCTGTGGCCTCAGTGAGAATCCCTTGGTTTGGTTCAAGTGAATTTAAAGTGCCCTTGTTCTGTGATTGGACACTTGGCACAAACGGCACAGTAAGGGTATGATTGTGATTGGGCCTGAAAGAATGTAGACTCATTACAAGCCAATCATCTTCCTGGAACGTGTATTTGGGGCTGACTGCACCACTGGTATTTCTACAGCAGACATTACAGAGTTGCCCTTTCCTGCCAATTTATCCTGCCATCTGTTCTCAATATGGACTGGTGAAGCCTTACTTCATTTAATGAGATATAATCTGCTGGCGTCTCCATTGGGCAGGGTTTGGCTCCAGTTGGCTCTTGGGTCTTCTTTAATTGACTCCACCTTTTATCCTGAGTGCTGTCCTACTTGGGTCCTACTAGGTAAATGTTTAAGAATCTAGAACATCTAGACTCTGACCAGCTTCCCTTGAGTTATACGGCATCATAGATGCTGACATAGTTTTCTCTTCTTTGAAGAAGCTAGCTGAGATTCTTCAGTCCCCCAGTCTCTAGACGTATAAACTGAATGATAAAATGAGCTCTAAACTTTACAGTGAGCTAAGATTGGAGACATGGGGCTATGGTGCTACTGTCCAAAGCCCTGCATTGCATAAGTAGGCACAATTATGTGCAATTAATGGCCTTTCTATAGTTGAACTCTGCACTGCTAAGACGTTAGAGAATAGAAGGAATTTTTCTGGCAACCCCTTGGGGATGGGGGCCATCTCTTTGCTGTCTTGAGATTACAAATAAGTGAATAAATATAGCCTGGTGTATACTAAACAGGAGATTATCATGTTGCTAAAATTCAAAAATATAAAAAAATACCTCACTTCTATAGGTTGATTACTTAAAAGAATATGTAAACAGAAAGATTAAAAATGTTTCTTGGAAGATCAAAACTCTCACTAATAGAATTTAAACATAAAATCTGTTGGGGGATGGTCTGATGTATTTTGAGGCTAATTACTGCTTGCTGTCTGTGTGACCCACTTTTTGCTTAATAAAAAGCCATCCCACCTGGGCAGGGCAGGAGATAAGTGGGGCTAGAAGAGAAAGGGTTTCTGGGAAGAAGAAAGACTGCCACGAGGAAAAAGGAGAGAGAACTGAAGGGAAGAGAGGAAGGCTGCCATGGGAGAGATGGAGGAGAAGCACATGGCCTGTGTGGATGGAGAATCCAGCCCTGATGAAGAATATTAGCAAGTATTTAAGATTATGGATGGGAGGCAGCTTGATAGACGTTATTGGAAGCAGATGGCATGGGATTGAGGCAGGGATCCCATGCCTGCCCCACTATGGGAGGTAGTTTAAAGGACTAATATCTACCCTGCCCCAGGTTAACTAAGGCTATTTTAAAATATAACAAGTGTCTCTGTCTTTATTGATTGGTAGGCGGGCCTACAGATAATACAGGTAACACAGATAATTTTAAAAACAATAAAAATCCAAGTTTCAAATGTTTTAATCCCCAAGTTGATTTCAAGACCACACTGGAGACACACTCAAAAATAATTCTTATGCACTCAATTTCTTCTTTGACCCTTACTATTCCTCTCTGTCCTGCAAGGTCAGAAGAGGAGGTTTGGGGAGTTAATGGTGTGCTTGTGCTTATATCGTTATTATTACCTTCCTTGTGTTTTCGTTCTTCTTGAAAGCCACTGAAGCCTACTTCAAGTTTAAATTCAATTAAAATATGCATGTACTTTTCCATAACTTAAGAACTTACATTACATCACTTTTCACAGAAGTTGTATCTGTGCAGTTGAAAAAGAGATAGTTCACTGAGTTAAAAGGCTTGCCACAGAAGCCTGAGGGCATGAGTTCAGATCCCCAGAGTCCATGGAAAGCCAGATGCATTAGTTTGTCTCTGTGATTCCAGTTCTCCTGTGGTGAAATGGGAGGTGGAGACAGGGGAATCTGGAAGCTCACATATCGGCTGGCCCAGCAGAAGCAACAGGGAAGGAATAAGATGCTTAGAAAGCAAGGATCAACACCTCCCTTGTGAATATTGCAGCACGCATCACACACACACACACACACACACACACACACACACTACACACACACACACACACACACACACCTCAAAGGGAGTCAAAAATAAGCTTAAAAATAAAATATTATTATAATCACTGTCAATAACTTGAAGTGTGCCTTTTCAAACTGTGTGTGTGTGTGTGTGTGTGTGTGTTCAGATGTTTTTGCTAGTGTTTTTAGTGCTTGTGCTGGCTAGTCTTATGTCAGCTTGACACAAGCTAGACTTATATGAAAGGAAGAAATCTCAAGTGAGAAAATGCCTGCAAAAGATCCAGCTGTAAGGCATTTTCTTAATGAGTGACTGATGGGGAGAGCTCAGACCATTATTGGTGATGTCTCTCCTGGACCTGTAGTCCTGGGTGCTATTTTTAAAAAAGCAGGCTGAGCAAGCCATGTGAATGACTATAGTAAACAACACTCCTCCATGGCCTCTGCATCAACTCCTGCTGCCAGGATCCTGCCCTATTTGAGTTCCTGTCCTAACTTTCTTCATGATGAGCAGCAATATGGAAGTGCTAGCCAAATAAATCCCTCTGTCCCCAACTTGCTTTTTGGTCCTGATGTTTTATTGCAGCAATAGAAATCGTAACTAAGACAGAACCTATAAGTCCCAGTCACTTCTTGGCCCCTCTGGGACAAACACCAATAATAAAACAACAAATACTGCTACCAAGAGCTGGTAAGGGTTCAGACTCCTCTTCATCTGTGGTGATTCGGAGACTAACAGGAGCCCTGGGTTCCTGTGAGCTTCTTGAGACACAGCCTTCAGAGGCACGCTGTCTTTCTATAACCCGTAGGATAGAATCCTGCCTCAGTTTCCTGATCACACTTTTGTTTCACAACCAAGACCTGAAGTCTAGTAAGTCCCTTAGCTGACATCTAAAACCAGGCTTAGTTCTAACCACCAGGCCCTCCATTTGTGAGCCACTAGCCTTTGTGTCCTGATCCTCAGGCCACTGTGTTCCTCTGCCTCTGAGCATTTCTTGGGGAACACCTCCTCACCACATCAGACCCCCCACCTCTCCCATTTTGGAAATCTCCAGGCACTTTTAGCATTGGCTTTATGCCACATCCGCTGGGAATCAACCTTAACAGAGTTCTCCCCGCCCTTCATATGCACTGGTCCTGGCAACCAGTCCTCTGCAGGATCCCCCTGAAGTCTGACTCCTTCTGTATTCATTTTTGTGTTCAAAGTTCTCAGTCATGTTTCCCTCTTATTTGGAACTTGCCACCCTCTGTGGACTGCTGGGCTATTTGGAACTGCAGTGGGGAGAGAGATCAGTGGCAACACTCGAATGAGCAGCCCAGCAGTATTTCAAATAATCCCTCTTCGTGATAATAGAATAGGGAAGCCTGTGATGCAGTTTTACCAACAAAGACATATGGGGTGGATGATTTTAAAAGCAAAAAGACACACTTGCCTGATAGAGAGATTTGGACAAGTTCAAGTGGCAGGCTTGTCTTTCAAAACAGGAAAATCCATGGGGTGGTGTTTTGGAGCATGCTGAGCCATTTTTGCTCTAATGCTCTGTTTTTCCTCAAAGAGGAATAACTCCATGTTTGTGACTTTTTAGCTAAGGACCATATTGTGTTAAGGCAGTCCAAGAGAATTTGCAAGCCTTGCTTTGGTCCCACCTATTAGCTCGTCCCTTGAAGGAAACCACCCATTTATGCACAGGCCGGATCCCAGAAGCAGAGAGCGATGCTGCTCTCAGATGTGATGAAACACTACAGTCTAGTCACCTCTTCCCAGGAGCCTGCATGGGGTGGAATGCTCAAAAAAGACCTAGGGGTGTGGTGAGGACACTCTCAAAGGCAAAACTGCAAACAAAGCCCTCCAAGGGCCCTGAGCAGAGGAAAATGACCAGGAAAAAGAGTAAAGTGATTACATAAATAAAAATACAAATTTTAAAAATAGCCCAGTGGGACCCTGGAGGTCAAAGCAAGCAAATGTGTCACATGTGTCTCATAGGTCATTTTTTGCTCAGCTCCAGTATAGCAGCTATATGGAAGTGCTATAGCCACAGATTCCCTGAGGTTTTGCAAGAGAAGGTAGAGGGAAATTTGGATATTTATGAGAATTCTCAAGATTGTTCAGTGTTGAAACTTGGCTTAAAGAATTTTCTAAACCCCTGGCAAGGCCAACAACACACATGTGCAAGCCAGATGCAAACCCAGGACTTCTAGTTTGTGAGATGAGTCCTGAGCATGAGGAGAAGGGCGGAGCATATGCAGGATGGGGGAAGCCCTACTGTGAGGGCAGAGCATATCAACTGTGAAAGGCAGGGGCTCAGAGGGGCAAAGTCACTGTGTGACCAGATGAAACTGTGGTCAAGTTATCCCCACTTCACTATGTTAGATAGACAGATGATGATAGATAGATAGATAGATAGATAGATAGATAGATAGATAGATAATAGATAGATTATTAATGGATGGATGGATGGATAGACAGATAAATAGGTAAGGTTTTTCTTGACTTAGACAGACTGATAAGCCAATCATAAATAAGAAATGTGGTAAGTGTTTAATATCTCATGCAAATGGCTGTGTGCTCAGAACCCAAAAAAAAAAAAAAATGGTATTGCTTTATCACAAAATATCAAAATTTAATATTTAATTATTTTTACCCAACTTATTCACTTCAATCATCATAAAATCAAACCATCATTTAGTTGGGGACCATGTGTGCATATTTAATTTTTTAATATTAACTAAATATTAATAGTATTATGTTTTAAGTATATAAGCCCTTTATACCAATAAACACACATATGTTCATATATAGTCACTGAAATTTTATTCATTGTTTTTATATAAACACTACTCATACTGCCTTGCTCATGGAAGAAACCATTATCATAGAACCAATAGCCATCTCACTCACACACACACACACACACAGAGAGAGAGAGAGAGAGAGAGAGAGAGAGAGAGAGAGAGAGAGAGAAAGGTGGGGAGGAGAAGATGGAGGAGAAGACTATGGTAACAGAACCTCAAACATAAAGGTTGATGTATAGACACGTGGCCTTTTCTCTGCCCTGTGCTTCAGGAATAAGATTTAAAGGCTAGAATGGCTTCATCATTCTTGGTTTTCCATTGTGTGAATATGGGGTTCCAACCCATGGCTTTGTCCATTCAAACTGAGTGCTTTCCACTGAGCTACATGCCCAGCCTAGCATCATTCTTGACAGTGAACAGACTTAAGTAGCAAAGTAACCAAAGGCAAAAGCTGTGCTGGTCAGTTTTTATTGTCAACTTGAAACTGTCTAGAGCCACTTGGGAGGCAGGCACCTCAGCTGAACCCTGACATCCTTCAGTGATGGACAGCAAAGTGGAAGTGGAAGATACACAAACCTCTTCCTCCCCTAAGTTACTTTCATTTAGAATGTTTTTTCAGAGCAGAACGTAACTAGCACACAGCCTCTCTTCCTACCAGTCTCTGAACAGAAATGGTGTTCACATCTGTGTGTCCCCAGGGACCTGGACTCCCTCCTGTGTAATATACACCATCACTTCCGTTTCCCCATCTGCTCAGCCAGAGAGCCATGAGACAAGTTCTGGCTCTGTGAGTCCCCAGTGCTTTGGCATCTTTGTGATTCTCACCCAGCAAAATAATTTCAAATTTATGTATCTTTTATATTCCTTCCTCAATGACAATGGAGTAAGAGTAATGACAAGACTTATATCTTAGAGAGTGGATTGGGGCAATTGCCATCCATAATTGTGTCCCTGATCCCTCCTATTATAAACTTTAATAAAGACATTCACCATGAACAGTGTACAGAGTACATATGAGAATCAAGAAAATTCCTGCCCAGAAGTGCTCTCTAGTAACTACAAAGTACAAATGTAACTTTTGGGAAAGCCAATGCCAACTTCTCACAATATGTCAAGTGAGGTTCTGTTTTACATGTGTTTCCCCAGCTGCTGCTCTGTGAAGGAGATGGAAGTTTATTAGCATTTTACATATAAGGAGTCTGCGGCACAAGAAAACTCAATGACTCATAGCTGCCAAACAACAAAGTCAGGGGACATCAAGTCAGTCAACCTCTAGATACAAAGCTGAATCCCACCTGTGAGCACCGCAACGTGACTTGCCCAAGCACAGTCCATTCCTCTCTATTCCTCGTGTTCAGTGTGCAGATCATCATGATTAAAGGCACGAGAAATGTACAGATTAAAAGAAGACTTCACGAAACTAGCCACGAACTAGAGAAACACAAGAGTCATGAGAAGCATGTGTGTGCCACATCCCCGCTCTGTGATTCGTCAACCACACTTCTTGCCGTCAGTAAGACATATGCGAGAATTCCTAGGTCAGAAGAAGGGAAGCCTCAAGTCAGAGGGAATGGTGGCTCTCAGCAGACTGGGGTCTTCAGGAACACAGAGTGCTGTGAACATTCGCTAGCTAGCCACCGCGAAGCGTGCTAGAGATGGACTTTGAATTGAAGGCAGATGGGAATGGAGCCTTTCTTGGATGTCATGTTCTTAATTAGATCAATGTCACATGTCTCACGTGATGCCAAAGAATAAGACATATTCAAAAGAGTCTTATGAAGGAGATGTTTAAAAAAAAACTCATATATACCTGTTTCCATCAGCAGCAACGCAACAGTTCTTGACCCACCCACCCCCCAACACCCTTCCAAGCTGCCTTAGAGTCTTTGCTGTTCATAAGGAAAGAGATGCAGGTGCTGGCTGGAGGGAGACCTTCAGGGATCCACTTAAAGTTTATTCCCTAGAAAACAACCAACAGCTATACTTTCAAAATGCATTTAAACACTAAATTCATTTGGTTACTTCACTCTGTTATATTTCTTAGCAATATGTTATGGTTTGTCTCCTTCGGTGATCCACTGCTTAATGCTCCTCACCATCCAATTGTTTACATGGTAAATCTTGATGTTTGTTTCTAGCCATATATTATGATAAGATTAAAAATAATCAATGATATGCTATAATTTTATAGGCCCCTGAGGGGCCTCTAACAGGTTATTAGGAGAATGGCTATAATGTATGTCTACAACTTGGATTTGCAATTTTAACAGGCTCTCTGGGGAAGCTGTTAGGGATTTATTCCCACTTAACGGGGGAAGAACACTATCCCATCTTCATCACCCAAATGCATTTTTATTAGCCAAAAACACCATGAATCAATTCTAGATGCTTTAAGGCATGCCTTCTTTGACTATCTTACATGAGGGGGAGAAAACTAGAATTTGTCATATCTTCTAAGTCTATCCTTAATGCAAAATAGCTTTACTGGGCCATGGGAAATTTACGAAGATGTTTCTTTCTGGTTTAAAGAATAGTTGGCATTTACATGTGTGGTATGAAAGGTACAGGGAGAGCATAGTAGTGGAGGTCAACAGTTTTAATCCACAGTAAGGGAAAGGGTAATGAGAAGGATGCTTAGAGGAAAAGACAGTGGAGGAGGAGAGGCCGTGAGGGAAAGAGTTAGCCAAAATTAAAACTGGAAACCTACTACTTTGTAAAGTCACTAAAAAAATTAAAAATAAAAAGAATTTTAATATACGTACCCTTCCTCATGTTCTTAGAACCTACAAGTTCATAAGTTAAAATCTCACTACCAGGTGTGACACTTCCATCTGAGTTGTTGTTCAGGGCAACTCCCAGGAAAGCCTCAGAACAATATAAACAGACGGCATTGTTCTTGGTTGTCAATCAGAACTAGATGGTAAGCCCATATTGCTGAGGACACCACACACTTTGGTATCAGGACATAAAGAATTTAGGTTGGAACTGAGATGGAAGCTTCCTTTCTGCTGGCTAACTTAAGTAGTACCAGAAGGTGCTATTCAGCCTACTGCTGTTGAGAAGTCATTATCAGCTGTCTTATTTGGTAGTAGACAGGCATCCTACAATACTGATGTGCCATGTAAGATGTACTCACTGGTGCAATGGTGGCATGACTGATGTAAGGGTAACCAACTGCTTTATGACTGGCTTTAAATACTGTTCCACTGGGGAAAAAAATGGCTGGCACTGTAAACCTGTTTAAAATCCCACAGCTAAGGAAATCACAGGTGCTAGAAGTAAGCCTACTACTTGTCAAACTGACCTCTCTCTGTCTCTCTCTGTCTCTCTCTGTCTCTCTCTCTCTCTCTCTCTCTCTCTCTCTCTCTCTCTCTCTCTCTCTCTCTTTGTCTATATCTGTCTGTCCTTGTCTGTCTCTGTCTCTCTCTCTCTCTATCTATCTATCTCTGTCTGTCTCTCTCTCTCTCTTCCCCTTTCTCTCTCTTAATATGTGTGTATTTGTCTGTGTGTGTGTGTGTTTTATACATATATGTGGAAGTCTCAGCCTCAGCCAGAGAAGCTTCTTTTTTGCAGTAGTTAATGCAGAGATTCACAACTGTTCAAATTCATGAGAATAAATGACTATTGAATTTCCATGCCTTTCCAACATCCTTACCATCACCCTATCCAAGGCTCTGTGAGTACGGTAAAATATGAGGAGGGAAGAATATAGGAACCAGAGAATAGGAAGAAGCATGGTGAAACAGTCTTCTGAGCATGGCATGGCTGTTACAACCATGTGATTTCCTAAACAACTACTATACCAGAGTGGGTTAGCATCATTCCACCATGGATGAGAGAGGAGCTCAGAACAGCCCACCTGTCCCTGAGGAGCCACAGGCCATTCACTGTTGCTGGAGGCAGAGTGTCATATTTCTCAGTGGTGCAGCCCTTGCCCAAGTAAACAAGCCCTGACGATGCTCATATAGTCATTAACCATCCTGTAACGGAACACAGTTGGAGGAGGACTTGGAAGGAAGGAGTTCAGCAGGAGTGGGAGGGGAAAAAGAGATGGTAAGCAAGAGAGTTGATATGACCAAAGAACATTATATATGTGTGTGTTTATAAAATTGTGAAAGGATAAGTAGAAAATACTTTTTAAATGAGTGATGGTCCTTCGGGGGGAAAGGAAAAAACCCTACACACTGAAGGGCAATTGCTGTACTCTAATATTTACCAAAAATGTCAAAGAATGAAAATGGAGGCAGAAACGCTGGCTTGCACCAGGATAATGATAAAATGATAAAATCACAAACAAACAATCTGCATCTCTTCTTTGGCCTTTTAGGAGAAGAGTTGTAAAAGGAGACTATCATTGTTCCAGGCATTATTGAAGTTAACTGAACAAGAAAGACAGATAGACAAACCCATCACTTCACATTTTCAAAAATTCTGACATGGCTGAGCTAATGACTCATCTCTTGCTGGCTCTGCTTCCTCAGCTCCCTGCCTATTGCACGTGCTTAACTACCGAATATGCCTTTCCTTCTCATGAACTTTACGCCTGATGCAGACTTCCAACTATCAACATCTTCAAAACCATGAACTAGGCAATGAGCTATTTGGTCCTGAAGCACAAAGGGTAAAAGAAAAATGACAAATTTTAACATTTTATAAGAAGACTTGGTGTTGCCCAAAGGGTAGAACACTGACATGAATGGAAAGCTTGCAAGTGCTTGAAGAGGCTTTCAAAGCTTTGGGAAGAATTTCTTCAAATTATTTCAACAATGTTTTACTTATTCTTTTTCACTTTTATACATGTATACAATGGCTTTTTAATCACATCCATTCCCTACTGCCTCATTCCAACTCCACCCAAAATCCCCCAATCCATCTCCCACCAGACTAATGCCTCTCTATGTTTTTAATTGTTACCATTATGGATGTCTTCCTGAGACCAATTAGTGATGACCATATGTACATAGATGTGGGGCCCTCCCCTGGGGCATGAACAACCCTTATTATTGGCCACATGCCCAAAGAAAAATGACTCTCCCTCCCTTTGCAGCCAACAGCTGCCAATAGATCTTCTGCTAGAGGTGGGGCCTCTTGAGCTCCTCCTCAACCCATAAGATAAGTGGTTGCTTGCACAAGATTTAATTTTTACAATATTTTTGCTTTGTTTAAAGTTTCATTGTTATTGTTGGTGTTTTAATAATTTATTTATTTATTCACTTTACATGCAGGTCATAGCCCCGTCTCTCTTCACTTCCCAGCCCCACCCTCCCTCTCTCTCCCCCATCCCCCTCCCCTGTTCCTCAGAAAAGGGGATCCCCCTTTTTCATCCCCCCATCAAGTCATATCAGGACTGAGTGTGTCCTCTTGTCCTGTGGCCTGGTAAGGCAGTCCTGCCGGGAGGAAGGGGTTTAAAAGCTGACAAGAGAGTCCATGTCAGAGAGAGCTCCCGCTCACCTTACTAGAGGACCCATATGAAGCCTGAGCTGTCCATCAGCTACATCTTTGTAGGGGGCCTAGGTCCCATCCATGCAAGGTCCTTGGTTGGTGCTTCAGTCTTGGCAGGCCCCTCTGGGCCTTGGTTAGTTGGCTCTGTTGGCCTGCTTGTAACGCTCTTGTCACCTCCAGGTCCTTTTCTCCTTCCCCCTACTTTGTCGCAGGGTTCCCAACACATCATCCAATGTTTTGCTGTAGGCCTCAGCATCTGTTTTGAGGCACTGCTGGGTGGAGCCTCTCGGAGGACAGTTCTGCTTCACTCTTGTCTGTGAGCATAGCAGAGCATTATTAGTAATGTCAGGGGTTATTTCTCTCCCATGAGGTGGGCCTGGGGTTGGGCCAAGCATTGGTTAGACCCTCCCTCAATCTCAGCTATATCTGCTCTATCACTATCCCTGCACATCTTGTAAGCAGGGTGGATTTTGGGGTCGAAGTTTCTGTGGGTGTGTTGGTGTTCCCCTCCCTCTACTAGTAGACTTGTCTAGTTAGACGTTGTCCTCTTCAGTCTCTGTGACCCTTGCTACTAAGAGTCTGCTAGAGTCCCTCTCATATTCCCCTAGGAACCTACCATGACTTAGGGCTCCAAACTATCACAGCGATGTCCCTTCCCACAGTTTCTCTTTTCTCTACAGGCTTTTTGTTCTCCTGTCCCCACTCTCCCCATGTCTTTTCTCCCCCCTTATGTCCCTCTGCGTTTCCTCTTCTACTTTGTTCCCTCTCTTTAACCACTACCTCTGTCTATTATACATCTTCTAAGTGAGGTTCAACCACCATCCATTGGATCTTCCTTGTTACTTATCTTCTTTGGGTCTGTGCATTGTAGTATGTTTATGCTATACTATATAGCTAAAATCCACTTAGAACTGAGTACATACCATATGTGTCCTTCTGGGTCTGGGTCTAGTTCCATCCATTTGTCTGCAAATTTCATTATTTCTTTGTTTTTAATAGCTGAGTAGTATTCCATTGTGTAAACGTACCACAGTTTCTTTATCCATTATTCTGTTGACGGACATCTAGGTTGTTTTCCATCTTCTAGCTATCACAAATAAAGCTGCTATGAACATAGTTGAGCAACTGTCCTTATATGATGGAGCATCTTTTGGGTATATACCCAGGGGTGGTACTGGGTCTTGAGGTAGAGCTATTCCCAATTTTCTGAGAAAGCACCAGATTGATTTCCAAAGGGGTTGTACAAGTTTGTACTCCCACCAGTAATGGAGGAGTATTCCCTTTTCTCCACATCCTCACCAGAATGTGCTGTCACTTGAGTTTTTATCTTAGCTATTCTGAAAGGTTTAATGTGGAATCTCAGAGTCATTTTAATTTGTTTTTCCCTTATGACTAAGGATATTGAGTCTTTCTTTCTTTCATTTTTCTTTCTTTCTTTCCTTCCTTCCTGCTTTCTTTTTTGTTTTGTTTTGTTTTTTTTCAAGACAGGATTTCTCTATGTAACCTTTACTGTCCTGAAACTCTCTATATAGACCAGGCTGGCCTCGAACTCACTGAGATCTGCTGGCTTCTGCCTCTCAAGTTCTGGGATTAAGGGATCCACCATGGCTGGCTATATTGAGCATTACTTGAAGTGCTTATAAGCCATTTGAGATTCCTCTGTTGAAAATTCTCTATTTAGCTCTGTACCCCATTTTTAATTGGGTTATTTGGTTTGGTGATGTTTAATGTTTTGAGTTCTTTATATAATTTGGATATTAGCCCTTTGTTGAATGTAGGATTTGTGAAGATATTTTCCCAGTCTGAAGGCTGGCATTTCATTCTATTAAGAGTGCCTTTGACCTTACAGAAGCTTTTTGATTTCAAGAAGTCCCATTAATTTATTGTTGATCTTAGAACCTGAGCTGTTGGTGTTCTGTTCAGGAAGTTATCTCCTGTGCCAATGAGTTCAAGGCTCTTCCCCATTTTCTCTTCTAATATATTTAGTGTATATGGAGTTATGTTGAGATCTTTGATCCACTTGGACTTGGGTTTTGTGCAGAATGATAAATGTAGATCTATTTACATTTTTCTACATATAGACATTCAGCTAGACCAGCAACACTTGTTGAAGATGCTGTCTTTTTTCTTTTATATTCTCTCTCTCTCTCTCTCTCTCTCTCTCTCTCTCTCTCTCTCTCTCTCTCTCTCTCTCTCTCTCTCTCTCTTGCATTCTATGGTTTTAACTCCTTTGTCAAAAATCAAGAGTCCATAGGTGTGTGGGTTTATTTCTGGGTCTTTGATTCAACTTTCTTGATTCACTAGTCTATTTCTATGTCAGTACCATGCAGTTATATTATACTCTGTAGTATATCTTGAAGTCTAGGAAGTTTGTTTTAGCTATTGTGGGTCTTTTCTTTTTCCATGTGATGTTTAGAATTGTTCTTTCAAGGTCTGTAAAGAATTGTGTTGGTATTTTGAGGGAGATTGGTTTTGGTAAGATGGCCATTTTTACTATGTTAATCCTACTGATCCATAGGCATGAGACCTCTTTTCATTTTCTGATATCTTCTTCAGTTTCTTTCTTTAGATACTTGAAGTTCTTGTCATATAGATCTTTGACTTGCTTGGCTAAAGTATGCCAAGATACTTTATATTACTTGTGACTATTGTGAAGGGTGTGGTTTCCCTAATTTCTTTCATAGCTCATTTGTCATTTGTATACAAGAGGGCTACTGATTTTTTAAATTAATGTATTAGCTACTTTGCTGAAGGGGTTTATCAGGTTTATAGGAGTTCTCTGGTGGGATTTTGTGGGTCACTTGTGTATACTATCATATCATCTGTGAATACTTTGACTTCCTCCTTTCCAATGTGCATCCCCTTGATCTCCTTTAGTTGTCTTATTGCTCTAACTAGAACTTCAATTACTATATTGAAGAGATATGGAAAGAGTAGGCAGCCTTGTCTTGTCCCTGATTTTAGTGGGATTACTTTGAGTTTCTCTCCATTTAACTTGATGTTAGGTATTGGCTTATTGTATTTAGCCTTTGTTATGTTTAGGTATGGGCCTTGTATCCCTGATCTCTCTTAGACTTTTATCATAAAGGGGTGTTGGATTTTGTCAAATCCTTTTTTTTTTTTTTTTTTTTTATCTAATGAGATGATCATGTGATTTCTTTCTTTCAGCTTGTTTATATGGTATATTACATTGATGGGTTTTTGCATGTTGAACCATCTCTGCATCCCTGAGATGAAGCCTACTTGATCATGGTGAATGATATATTTGATGTGTTCTTGGATTCAGTTTGTGAGTATTTTATTGAGAAACTTTGTATCAATGTTCATGAGTGAAATTCTCTTTCTTCATTGAGTCTTTGTGTGGTTTGGGTATCAGGGTGACTGTGGCTTCATAGAATGAGTTTGACAATGTTCCTTCTGTTTCTATATTATGGAATAGTTTGAGGAGTATTGGTATTCTAATTTGAATGCTTGGTAGAATTCTGCACTAAAGCCATCTGGCCCCAGGTTTTTTTGGTTGGGAGACTTCGATGACTGCTTCTAACTTCCTTGGGGGTTATAGGACTGTTTAAACTGCTTACCTAATCTTAACTTTGGTAAGTGAAATTTATTAAGAAAATCTTGATTTTTCCAATGTTGTAGAATACAGGATTTTGAAGTGAGACCTAATGATTCTTTGGATTTCCTCAGTGTTTATTTCATTTCTGATTTTGTTAATTTGGATACTCTCCCTTTGTTTTTTAGTTAGTTTGGTTAAGGGTTTGTTTATCTTGTTGATTTTTCTCAAAGAACCAGCTCTTGGTTTCATTGATATATTCTCTCTCTCTCTCTCTCTCTCTCTCTCTCTCTCTCTCTCTCTCTCTCTCTCTGAGACAGTGTTTCTCTGCATGGCCTTGGCTGTCCTGGACTCCTTTGTAGACCAAGCTAGCCTTGAATTAATAACAATCCACCTGCCTCTGCCTCCCGAGTGCTGAGATAAAATGTGTGTACTACTACTCCCGGCCCTCATTAATTCTTAGTATTGTTTTGTTTCTACTCACTGATTTCATCCCTGACTTTCATAATTTCTTGTCATTTACTCCTCTTTGGTGTGTTTGCTTCATTTTATTATAGAGCATTCATGTATGCTGTTAAGTTGCTCACATGGGATCTCTCCAATTTCTTTATGAAGGTGCTTAATGCTATGAACTTTCTTCTTAGCCTTGCTTTCAGTATTGTGTCCCATAAGTTTGGGTGTGTTGTGCTTTCATTTTCATTGAGTTCTAGAAAGTCTTTAATTTCTTTTTTATTTTGTCGCTGACCCAGAGGTCATTAAATAGGGAGTTGTTCAAGTTTCTATGAGTTTGTAGGTTTTCTGTTGTTTCTGATGTTGTTGAGTTCCAGTTTTACTCTGTGGTGGTCTGATAAGGTTCAATAGGTTGTTTTGATCTTCTTGTATCTGTTGAAGTTTGCTTTGTGACTGACCAAGTATATGGTCAATTTTGGAGATGGTCCCTTGAAGTTCTGAGAAGAAAGTATAATCTTTTGTGTTTGGGTAAAATGTTCTGTAGATAGCAATTAGGCCCATTTGATTCATGATGTCTAGTAGTTTCCCCATTTCTCCACCTAGTTTCTGTCTCAATGATCAGTCCATTGGTAAAGGTGGGGTGTTGAAGTCTCCCAGTATAAATGTGTGGGATTTGATATGTGATTTAGTCTTTGGTAATATTTCTTTTACAAATGTGGATGCTCTTGCATTTGGGGCATAGATATTCAGAATTGAGACATCATCTTGGTGTATTTTTCCTTTGATAAGTATGAAGTGTCATTTCCTATCTCTTTTGATTAGTTTTGGTTGAAAGTGTATTTTATTAGATATTAGAATGGCTACTCCAGCTTGCTCCTTGGGTCTCTTTGCTTAGAATACCTTTTTCTAGCCTTTAACTCTGAGGTAATGCTATCTTTATTGCTGAGGTGTGTTTCTTGTATGCAGCAGAATGATGGGCCCTGTTTTCACATCCATTCTGTTAGCCTTTGTCTTTTTATTAGGGAGTTGGGGCCATTGATATTAAGAGATATTAGTGTACAGTAGTTATTAGTTCCTGGTGTTTTGATGTTGTAGTGGTAGTGTGTGTGTGTGTGTGTGTGTGTGTGTGTGTGTGTGTGTGTGTGTGTTTACTTTCTTTTGGTTTTGTGAGTGTGGGATTATTCATTTCCTGCATTTTCCTGGGTGTAGTTAGCCTCCTTGGCTTGGAGTTTTCCTTTAGTATTCTTCTATAGGGCTGGATTTGTGGTTAGGTACTGTTTAATTTTGGTTTTGTCGTGAAATATCTTGTTTTCTCCATCTATGGTGATTGAAAGTTTTGCTGGGTATAGTAGTCTGAGTTGTCGTCTACGTTCTCTTCATATCTGCATGAGATCTGTCCAGGCCCTTCTAGCTTTCTTAGTTTCCAGTGAGAAGTCATGAATAATTTTGATAGATTTGTCTTTATATGTGATTTGGCCTTTTTTCCCCTTGGAGCTTTTAACATTCTTTCTTCATTCTGTACATTTAATGTTTTGTTTATCATGTAATGAGAGGATTTTCTTTTCTGGTCCAATCAGCTTTTTGTATGTTTATAGGCATCACTTTCCTTAGGTTAGGGAAGTTTTCTTCTATGATTTTGTTGAAAATATTTTCTCGGCTGTGGAGCTGAGAGTCTTCTCCTTCCTATATTCCTATTACTTTTAGGTTTGTCTTTGTATACTGTCCCAGATTTCTTGGATGTTTTGTGTCAGGAAATTCTTAGTTTTAACACTTTATTTGACTGATGTGTCAACTCCAACCATATCTTCTGCACTTGAAAGTCTCTCTTCCATCTCTGGTACTCTGTTGGTGTTACTTGTGTCTGTCATTCCTATTCTCTTCTGTAGTTTTCCAAATCCAGGACTGCCTCAGATTATGTTTTCTTTGTCACTTCTAATTACATTTTTTTTTTTGGGGGGTCTTGAATAGTGTTATTCATTTCTTTCTTCCATTTGACTGTATTTTCCTGCAATTCTTTAAAGGATTTATTCAATTCCTTCATCTGTTTGAATGTATTTTCCTGTATCTGAGAGATTTATTTTCCTCCTTCAAGGCCTCTATCATTTTCATAACCTCAGATTTAAAATCTTTTTCTTGGGCTTCAGGGGTGTTAGTATCTCCAGGGCTTGCTGCAATAGGGCCTCTGGTTTCCAGTGATATAATACGGCTCTGAGTTTTGTTGCTTGTGTTCTTATACTGGCCTCTAGCCATCTTGTTATCTGTGGTATTAGCTTCCCTGGTGGTCCCTCCAATAGGGTTGCTGTTTGTGTCCCAGGTGGGCCAGGCAAGTTGGGAGCAGGCAAAGAGAGTTCCAAGCTGAAGTTTACTTGCTAGGGCTCCCCACAGGCCTCCTTGGTTTGGTGGACAATGGAGGTTGGAGCCAGCTCACCTCTGCTGGGTTTTCTGTCTGTGTCCCAGCTGGGCCACGCAGGTGGCCAGCGGGCTGAGAGAGTTCCAAGCTGAAAGCGGCTCAGATGCCCACAAACCTCCTCACGATGATGGAAAATGGGAGTTGTGGCCTGTGCTTGACCCACTTCTGCTGGGCTCACTCAATTTTTACAAAATTTTAAGAAGAAGGCAACCAAATGGGAAAGTGAATAAAACCTTTATAACATATTGCAGGAAACAGGGTATGCAAATGAGAAATCATGAGCATGAGACTGTTCATTCTCATGAGTCATCAGGGGAATGCAGAAAACCCTTCTGTAATGCCAGGTGACTGAAAAAAAGTAAGAGTGAGTAGCTAAAACACTGGGAAATCAAGACGGCAGGTGCTGAGAAAAAGCAGAACTCTAGTACATGCAGACCCTGTGGGGGGCATGTTAACTGGCTAGAAGGCTTTTTTTTGGCACTGTCTACCAAACTGAACATTTGCAAGCCTAATGATCAACAGACATGAGCATATGGTAAGCACTTACAGTGCTGGAATGCTCATAGGAGCCCCACTGGCAATAGTTCCCCCAGGAAACTAGCCAAATGCCTATCCACAGTAGAGAGAATAAACAAAACATGGCATATTTGCACAACAAGGAGAAACACACTGTGACTGTGTTCAAACATGTGAATGATACAACACTAATTTAAGTGAACATCATACACACAGTTTATTCTTTATGATTTCAGTTCCTTAAAGTGTAAAAACTGATAAAATTATTATGTGCTTCTTGCCAGATTAGGGCACTCCCCAAAGTGAAAAGGCTGGCTAGTACGGACTTCTCCTGATTTTCAATGTAGAAGACAAGGAGTATTCATCTTATAGGCAAACTGTCAAGTAGTGTAATTAGCATGGTTTTCAGTATTATGCTATTCTTTTGTATAACTGCCAAACCACAAAGAAATCGGACTGACTTACCCACATTTTCATGAAAATATTTTATCCCACAGGGAACACTGTACATTTTAATAAATAATTTCTGCATTACACCTGACTTCTTTATAATAAGGAAAGAGATTCTTTGAAGCACTCTTCTACAAGGAAAGAAAAGTCAAAAATTTTGAAATACATTGTTTTCATGAATTGATACAATAATTTTTTTCACTAAAAGTTAAGCCAACAAACAAAAATAAATTTTGTTTAAGTGATAAATATGTTTTATTGTATCATATATCTTATGTTTGATTTAAAAATCTCCTACTTCAATACATGATATATCTCCTGTGAGTCACATATGTGAAGCTGAGTTATTCCCATTTCATGGATGACAGATAAAGCTCTGGCTGCAATGCGGGGTCAGTAGACTGTCTCTGTGGGTAAAGATAATGGCCAAAAAACCCTAACAACCTAAGTTTTGTCTTTGTATGTTGTAACTGTGGAAGACGGGAACTGATTTCTCCAAAAAAGTCTGTGACCTCCACATGTATGCTGTGGCATGCCAATATATACACATATGTGCACATGTATCAATCATAAGTGTTTAAAAAGATTCAATGTGTCCAAGATAGCAAGGGTATTTTACATCCACTAGATTTCAGACTTTCCTGATGGGAAACTAATTATGAATGTGCAACAAATGTTATTTTAATTTTTTATGTGTTGCAAGTAATGCGCCTTAGGTTAAAAACAATCTCGCACAGTGATCGAGCTTCCCTCCTTTCTTGTTCAAAAGCAGAAGTGTTTCTTGATGAAGCATAGCCTAAAGTATTAATTAGAAGATCTTTATTAGGATATGTTTTATGTCTGGTGTCATTTTGCCTTTATTTGAATCTAGAAAAATATATGAGAGCTGTGCGTTGTGTAAAAAAATGAGTTCTCTTCAGATAGCTTGTCTTTGCTCCCAGGTAAATGAAACAATGGTACAATTGCTGGGCTAGCTCTGAGTTTGAACCTGATGTCTTCATCATGAAGGGAAGGTGAAAGGGGAATAAAAGAAAGATGAACACGTGTAAACATAATTTATAGTTATGTTATAAAACTATAACTCCGCTTTCTCTGATGAGGAATGTTGTTGCTGAAGACCTATGGGATTACATTTCTGTGTGCTTGACTATTCTAGAATATGTCCTGTTGTTGAATATGGCCCATCTACTTTACCAATCCATCGTTTCATTAAAATGTCTCCTGACTGTAGGTGATAAGCCATAGCTTGTCAAAGTGATCAAATTATTCTCCGAGACCATTGCACCACAGTGTTCCTAAAATACCATTGGTTATTCTAGAGTGGTTGTCAAAATAAAGGTCATCTATGATCCTTGGCTCAACATGAAAAATTTTACCGTGTTTCAGTGAGAGTTAGAATTTAGAGACTATGATCTTTAGTTCACAGATAAATGTACTAGTTACCCATTGCATCATTAAACATTCATGCAGACACAGTGACTGAGAAACATATACATGAACTGCCCTAAAGGTCTAAGGTTGAAAGCCCAATGTGGTTCTCACTGAACTAATGCCACAGTGCTTCTGGCAGGCTGTGTATTCTGGAGGTGTGAGGTACTAGTGGTTTTCAGTTTGTCGTTACATTTTACAGGCAGAGATGCTACTTCTTTGCTGGCTGACACAAGCACAGCTTCCAGCATCCAGGCTTCCTCTTCCCACACTGTCAGTGTGAGCAGGGTGAGAAGTTTCTGGAAGGGTGCATCTCTTTGGCCCACTCGTCTTCAATAGCATGTGTGGTTGGATTGAGTCCACCTGGGTCAGTTAGGATCGTGTCTCCACCCAAGCTCTCTACATTTAATCATGTGTTCAAATTCTTCACACCTTATTGGGAAATCTATGCATAAATTCAGAGGCTAGCACATACCTATCTTTACAAAAATCCATTGTTATTTCTGCCTTTCCTCTCTTTGGGTGAAAAGCACAACTGTTTTATATTTTTTTTCATTACTGTAAGTTGCATTATATATACATACATATGTACATATATATAAATATACCTAAGCATGCATACATATATGTCATTGTACATCTATAAGGTTCACCCCCCACTAGCCACCACACTTTTCTCTCCATAACCCACTCATCCCCTTCCCTTTATTGCTGATATACCATAGACATTTACTCATTTAATTCCAGATTTTGTCTATTAAAATAAATGTACACTATTTTGCCTTTCTTTTCCCCATTACCCTCTTTTTTTTTCTCTAAATGTCTTCCACATAGTTCCCCATCTATGTTCCCATATGAAGAGAAAATATGAGATATGTATTCATCTTTCTGAACCTGATTCATTTCACTTAATGTGATATTCATTTCATTCCATCCATTTTCCAGCAAACAATATAATATTGTTTTCCTTTATGCCTCAGTAAAACTCCATTGTACATGTAAATCCAGGATTTTTGCCATTTATTTTTAGCTGGAAACATATGTTGATTTCATTTTCTGGGCTACTCTGATTACAAAAAGATAGATAGATAGATAGATAGATAGATAGATAGATAGATAGATATCCATGCTGTGCTTACAGAGTCCTTCCTCATACTCCCAGAAATTATATAGTTAGAACGCACTGAAACTCCAATTTTTGTTTTTCAAGAATGTTCATACTGAGGTCTTTTGTGGCTGCCCCAGTTTTGAGTCTCACCATCAGAGAAAAGGGGTTCTTCTTCCCCACACTTCCCACAGGATTTGTTGTCATTTGTTACATTATAATTTTTTTCCTGTTTAAGAGTGCTGCAGCACTTACACGATGTTTTTTTCCAGTTAACACAACCAGCCCACAGTACAGCATGAGAAATCATGAATTACAATTTTGAGTAGGGGAATGTCTTTACTACGTTACAAAACTTTTACAAATCAATACAGTACTCACTAATAAAATAAAATACTATGTTCGCTGGAACTTTATATTAAATTAGTGCTAATTTTCACTCCAAAAAGTTTTTCAGAAGTGTCTTTTTATTTTATATAAATTAGTATAATTTGAAATTATATTATTTCTCCTTTAACAGTGAACAACTGTGTGGACATGGGTGAGGGTGGGGCACTGGGCTTTGTTCTGCTTGATCCACAGAAAGGTAGGGTTCCAGCATCTGAAAAGTGTGATACGACTTTCTCACGTACTCTGGTGCCTCACATTTGACCATGTCCCCTGGAGGGGGAGACCTTGTGGCACTCAGAGGAAGGACAGCAAGTAGCCAAAAAGAGACTTGATACCCTATGAGAATATATAGGGGGAGGTAATCCCCCTTAGGAACAGTCATAGGGGAGGGGAATAATGGGAAAATGGGGGGGGGGAGGAATGGGAGGATAGAAGGGATGGGATAAACATTGAGATGTAACAAGAATAAATTAATAATAAAAAAAATATTTTTACATTAAAAAAAATATGCAAGTAAAAAAAAAAAAAAAGAGATATCTTCCAGTGTCTTTAAAGAGACTTGAAAGCAATAACAATTTATTTTAAGTACTTCAAACATGCAAACTCCTGTTAATTGTTCACATGAACATAAGACTTTCTTAGTTATCTCACGTCTCTATAACATCGGTTGAAACCTTTGGAATAGAAGCACTGGACCTCTGTTTTGAGCAAAAGTCACAGGCCTCCCCTCCTTCATTTAAATAATAATTAATAATAATAATAATAATAATAATAATAATAATAATAATAATAATAATAATGAATCTACCTATGGTAGCCACTCTAACAGGCAAGAATTAAAATCTCAGTGTGGTTTAAATTTACATTTCCTTAATGTCTACTCTGCCAATCGTATAAATCCATGACTGAATGAGTATTCCCTCCATAGGAAAAAAAAAACACTAGAATATTTTAAATAAAGTTTGGTGACTTATATAAATTTTATAGGGTTTAAATATGATGATATCTTTGCTTGACTCTTGTATTTTGGAGTTTATATGGAGAGATGAGGGGAATGAGGTAGTGTAGTAGAGACACTCATATTGAAGTTCTTGCCCCTAAGGTAATAGTACCTGGAAACACTGAGAGCTAAATGAGAGTTAGATGAAGATGAAGGGTTTGGGGCCCATCAGAGAGGATCTGTCCCCTTATATAGTACCACCAGAGGACGGACATGTTCTCTCTCTCTCTCTGTCTCTGTCTCTGTCTCTCTCTGTCTCTCTCTCTGTCTCTCTCTCTGTCTCTCTCTCTCTCTCTCTCTCCCCGGCCCCTCCCTTCCTCCCTCCCTTCCTCCCTCCCTTCCTCCCTTTCTCATACAAGGATTCAAAGTTGAGTAATTCTCATCTTCAAGGAATTGAACAATAATCACAAAAGAAGATGTGTCTATGGCATTTCTGCCCTGGGTGATTTGCATATGGCTGATAGAGTTTGGAAAGCCACAGTTTATTCATTGCTTTGGTTGCATTTTAGTGTGCAGGGGGAAAAATTCTTTCTTTGTCACATGGAAGGAGAAATCTTTTGCTTGAGCAAAATACAGCACATTACGATCAGAGGAGAAGAGCAGCTGGATCTGCTTGTTTTCCACAGGGACAGTGAGCAGTTCCACAGCTTATGAGAAAACCTATTGTCTTAACCTCAGTGACAGGAAGTCTCCATGCCCATAATAAGAGAGTTTGGAATTCAAAAATAGACCCTATTTAGACTCCAAAATAACTTAAGTGTTGTCTTTGTTTCTAAGGGTGACCTTTCGTGCTGCTTTGATGTGACAAGCTTTGATTGTTTTCATGTGGAAAAGGAGGACCTGTGTCGCTAAGTTCTTAGGCTTCCTTCAATGAGAATTACAAAGTTATTTTTCAATGAAGACAGCATCCCATGAAGTAACTCTGAACAGCTTCCCTTGCAGCACTCTAGACAGCATCTCTTGCAGCAACCCTGGACAGCATCCCTTACAGAAACACTGGGCAGCCTCCCTTGCTGTAACCTGTTAAACGTTTAAACGCTCTTTTTGTTCTCCAAGTGTTATATGTCTGTTCTTTCCTTGATTTGTCACTGAGCAAAGACAGAAACAAATTGCTGAGACATATTAAAGTATTAAAAAGTTTAATGCTTCTTTATTATGAGACCAGAACAAGCATTTCCTCAATAACATATAAAAGAAAGAAAAGCCACAAAAAGCAAGAGTTGATCAGAGTGATGCTGCCACAAGCCACAGAACACTTGGAGTCACCAGGAGCTGGAAGAAATAGGACGACCTTCCTCCTAGAGCCTTCAGAAGAATCATGCACAAACCTTGAACTTCTATCTCTCAGAACTGTGAGTGAGTAAGTAGCAAATTCAAGCCACCAAGCTCAGGATTCTTTTTATAACAGCCCAGTGAACTCATATAGTTTGTCTAGGACACTGCAAGGGCTTCAGTCAGGTTGGGGAAAGTAGGAGTCTTTGAAAGGTCACAGTTGAGAGCTGATTTCATCCATCATTTTTAAATAGTACACTAAGTTGAAAATGTGTTGCAAAACCCAGGTTAATTTCTGACTTCCCTGGCATCTGAGTTGGTCGCTTCTAACTCACAATATAATTTTGTTTTAAGGCACAAACAATTGCTTTCTTTTAACCTTCCTTCCTAAATACCTTTTGAAAATCTTTGTGTCTCAGGATCTGCTTGGATCTCCTGCTGGGTGGAGTCTTTCAGAGGACCTCTATGGTAGGCTCCCATCCTGTTCCTTCTCTTCAACTGCTTCCAGTGTCTATTCTATTTGTCCTTCTTATCGAGAACTAAGCATTCTCCCTAGGGTCTTCCTTGTTATTTAGTTTCTTTAGGTCTGTGTATTATAGTGTGGTTATCCTGTATGATTTGGCTAATATCTGCTTATAAGTGAATATATACTATGCATGTATTTCTAGGTCTGGGTTACCTCACTCAGGATGATCATTTCTAGTCCATCCTTGTTTCTAAATATACCACAATTTCTTTATCCATTCTTTGGTTGAGGGACATCTAGGTTGTTTCCAGGTTCTGGCTATTACAAATAAGGGTGCTATGAACATTGTTGAGTAGATGCCTTTGTTGTATGGTGGAGCATCTTTCAGGTATATGTCCAGGACTGGTATGGCTGGGTCTTGAGGTAGCACTATTCCCAATTTTCTGAGAAAGGCCAGATTGGTTTCCAAAGTAGATGTACAAATTTGCACTCCTTCCAGCAATGGAGAAGTGTTCCCCCTTTTCCATGTCCTCACCAGCATATGCTGTCACTTGAGTTTTTTATCTTAGCCGTAAGTGTAGGGTGGATTCTCAGAGTTGTTTTAGATGCTGAAACACACAGGCAACCTTCAGGGTGGAGCACAGGTAGTCTTTTTGAAGAGTTAGTGAATAGAAGAACCTGGAGGTGTCAGGAGCTCCACAAGGAGACCAATGGAGCCAACGAGTCTGGGTGGAGAAGGGGTTGCTATAGAGGCTGGTACACCAATCAAGGACCATACACAGTGAGGATCTAGACCCCCTGCTCAGATGTAGTTGATAAACAGCACAGTTTCCTTGTGGGTTCCATAATATGCGGAGTAAGGACTACTTCGGACATGGACTCTTACCCCCACATGTTGATAATTTCCCCCTGCTAGGGTGCCTTGCCATACCGCAGGGAACACAAGCAGTCCAAGTGTGGCTAGGTGGGCTGAGATCAGATGTTACAAGAGGAGGGCTCCACTTTCTGAGGAGTAGAGGAGGGAAGGCGAGGGTACGAGCGACAGAGGGTGGGATTGGGAGGCAATGAAGGAGGGGGTACAATCAAGGCATAAAGTGAACAAATTTTTAAAAATATCAATAAGCCTGTGAAGACACAGCATTCCTATTTCATTTTTACCAAATGCAACGCAGTAGAGAATGCATTTTTAACAAAATTTCAAAAATTTTTGTCTAGATCAATAGCAATAAAACTTATTTCTGATTCTTGAGAGAGAGAGAGAGAGAGAGAGAGAGAGAGAGAGAATTTGAGGCAGGAGAATCACCAAGACTTTGATGTCATCCTGAACTACATCACAAGACAGTTGTTTCTAAAACAACAAATAAATAAAGCCGTTCCTACTCTCTTATCTCTTTTCCAATAAAAATGTAATGAATAAGTGAGAATATGACGTTGAAACCTATGCCAAGGACAGCAGAACAGCATGTAATTCCCATACGGCACTTCCTTTCCTAGTGTCACACCAGTATTGGGTTCAGTGTTTTCTGGAAGCAAATGCCCACTTGCTAACAGAGTCAATGCCAAGGGTCGAACGCTGTCTCAACTAAAGCCATCTTGTATCTGGAGACATCTCTTGGGAGAGAAAGAAGCAAAAATGAGCAGTGGCCCCAGGGATCCCAACCCCATCATGCTTTTATTACCACAGTTACTCTTTTAACTAAGCAAATATCCCAAATTGGATAATTACCTCCCACATTGATCTCCCTTTGACTTCAGAACAAAGTGCCAGGCTCTTTCTCAGCCAGTATGCCGTGTTTGAACCAAGTTTCTCCTGTGCTGTTAGGCAGATGGTTCCCAGCTACCCAGATGTTGCCTGAGCCATGCCTAAATATAGCTCTTTAAGCATATTCAGGATCCTTTAGGGGGAACTAAACAATGCTAGTAAGTCTATTTCCCTCATGAAAATCAGTAGTGACCACAAAGAGTCCTTTTAGGGAAAGGGGTGGGATTATAAATAAGTCAAATGGGCAAATTTTTATTCTGAACACTTGATTTCAAACTAGCGACCTGACCATGGTAAAAAGATTATCAGGTACATGACCCAAAATTATTAAGCCCAAAGTTCTCTTCCAGGAACATGATACCACTAAGTAGAGGCGATTTAACCATAAAATGGCTGAGTATGAAATGAGGTATGTTGTGGGGAAGAAATCTGCTTGTGTTTTGCATTTAAGTAGTATTTAAGTGAAAAACTGAAAGAAGCAGAAATATTCTGAAGTTAAAAACAGGCCGGGATTCCCATTTCCCATCCACATCATAAAAGCGTTCATTCCACAGCAGTGACGCCTTGTGTTATGTGTGTGCTCAGATGGAGTCTGTGGCCTGGGCGCAAAGAGGGGGGGTGGGAGAGGGAGGGAGAGAGGGAGGGAGGGAGCTGGGGGGGGAGGGGATGGGGCGGCGGGGTGGCAGGGAGGGAGATTTTCACATCTCCACCTGAAGCCGTATAACCATGGCTAAATCTTTATAAAGTGTCTGAACAACCATCTAGAGTAGCTTCAAATAGAAGTGGCAGAACACAATGTTCTCTTCATGATCCTTTGAAAAGAGCTCCCATTTATTAGTAAAGTTAACAAAATATGATGCTTTGACAATAATAATAATAATAGTAATAATTGTAATAATAATACTTAAGAATCTAGACAGCCTCTGGGATATAGCGTAAAACCCACGGAAGGGTTGCTGGCTGAGTCTAGGGCTGCTCTCCGTTCTGAGGGCTCTGCCTAGATGGCTTCTCTCCAAGCACGGCACACCCACTCGTGCAGCTGTCAGCAGCACGCAGCAGCCTGTCCTACTTCACCTTTCACTTGCAGGGATTTGCTGCTGCTGTCTTCTCCTTGGTGCTTAAGAACACAGAACATTAAGTTGGAGGGATTCTCAAATGACACGATGCGGGAAAACAGAGAGGCGATGACACCACGGCACAAATGGAACCATCAGAGGGCACTCAGCTGCAGAAGAACAAAGTTGAACTGAGGTCTCCAGGGGTACAGTGAGTAAGAGGCGTGGTTCACAGACATGACTGTCCACTGTGGGAGAGGAGCACGCACACAGCAGAAGCCACCAGCTCTTGTCCTGCCCACATCATGGTCTGCGGTGGCTGTGATTTTCATTTTCTGTCCACATCACAAATGAGTTCATTCTACGGCAAGGAGTCCTTGCACAGCTCTTTATCATGACCACTACTTAGCTGCCCAATTATCTCCTCTGGTTCAGTTGCTGACTCAGAGTCACATCTGACATGCATAAGAAAATATGGCCAGTCAACAGATATTTTGCTTGGTCTTGTTTTGTTCGAGTTTTTCTTTGCTTCCTCGGAGGAATACAGAAAGAAGTTGTCCATGATAAATTGTGAATTTGATTGTGATGATAGTTCTAAGGGATATTTAAAAAAAAATAGAAACAGAAAAGAATTCCCCATTAAGACCTAAGGAAAGAGGATATAGAGAAAAATTAAGAAACAAATGATGAAGCAGAAAGGGAGAGAAGAAAATTTATGTTGTGGCAAAATACATGTAATTAGTGCTATAACTCTGGGTAAGACCACGGAGCTTAATGCTCTTGGGGCAGATGGGATTGCAAGAGAGAGAGTTGCAGAAAAAGAGTGAATTAAATGGAAAAATGCTAGGTAAGTTTGGCAACTCTTTCTTTAAATTCTTAGGCTTCCTTCTAGCATTTCCTGTCAGCTGTCTGGCTATGTACCAGGGAAAAGAAAAAACCTCCTCAAACCATTCCTGTGGGGACTTTGAATTGTAAGTATGAAAAATAACCATGGCCCACTTGCCAAAGAAGGAAATGGTGAAATTCCTAAATAACTATTGTGGCAAGAATCAAGAACAGAGTGACAAGTCTGTGTTCCTCCACTTCTCTGTGGTAACATACAAAATGCCTCTCTCCGCCCTGAGGTCCTACTGACAAACTGGTGACAACTGGCTTAGACTCTTGCAAATCACACTCTCCCTACATACCAGTGCAAAATCTCGAATCCATGCCGTGTGGCGTGGGAGCTAAAAGCTCAATACTGAACTACCCAGTCTATATTTAATGCAAAGTTTTGGTTTTTTTTTTTTTGCCTGTGTCGCTCTGGCAAGTGATTTAAACAGCCTGAGCCTCAGTTTCCCCAAGTAGAAAATAGGGTTAATGGGCTGGGAATATAGCTTGGGTGGTAAAATACATACCTGCCACACATGAAGGTCCCCGGTGCTGCATAGACCAAGTGTGCTGGTGCACATCTGTATTCCCAGAACTCGGGAAGTGAGACAGAAGGACCAGAAGTTCAAGGTCACCCTGTCTACATACTGAGTTCAAGGTCCATGAGATCTTGTCTCAGAAAGAAAAGAAACAAGTATTATGAACAATTCTTCCCCAATAGACTCCTATTAATTAACTTTAATTTATTCATAATACTTGGCATATAGGAAGCACAAAATATGTTAACCATTATATTGATAACCACCAAATAATAATATTTATGTGATTTCCAGGTAGAAATAGGAATCTTTTATCCTTTAGATTCCTATAAGTAATACGGGAGTCTAATGATCTTGATACATATATGTCGTAGAAAACCTTATAAAGATAGCCAGATATTTAGTTTTTCTTTTTGTTGCTCAACACACACATATATGTGTGTGGAAGAATATACATGCATGTGCCTGTGTAGAGGCCAGTAAGATGGCTTTGGGTGTTTTCCTCTGCCACTTGGAGGCAAGGTCTCTCCTTGAACCCAGGCCTCTGTTTCTATGGCTAGACTAGAAGCCAACAGCAGGCGACATCCTTCTGTCTCCACTTCCTTCTGAACTGGAGTTACAATGGTTTACTGGAATGCTTCACATGTCGTGTGGATTCTCAGATCTGTACTTGGACCCTCATGATGGGGAGCAAGCACTTATACTCCTGGCCCATCCCTCCAGACTCCAGGCTCATCAATCTAATTTTACCCTATTTGTTATAAACATGTGCCAAACACACATCATTGTTGCTGATAATTTAACAGTATGGCATAATGTTTATTATTAGGTTTGTAATTATTACAGTGGTAATATCTAACCTGCTATCATAATTTAAAAAAAAAAAGACACAGACACCTGCTGTATCTTATAGAATAAGCCTTATTTTGCTTGGGGCTGGGCAGGTATTGACCCCCTAAACCACCTTCCACTATCTCTCATCCTCTGTTTCATACCACCTGTTCTAACTATTTCAATTTGGGCTACCTCCCATCCATAATCCCAAAATACTTGCTAAGGCTGTTCATCTGTGCTGTGTTTTTCCATGTGGGACTTTAGAGTTCCTCCTCTGGGCTTACATTGCTCTCTTCTATTCCATGGCGATTCTCCTTCTTCCTCCTCCAGTATCTGTGTGCTCTCCTTCCCAAGATCCAATCTGTCCCAAAGCTCACGAACCTTCACCACACCAACCTTCCTCCAGCCCAGCCCAGGTATAAGCTTTCCTTATTTGTCAAACATGGAGGCAAGGTTAAATGACAGTAGTTGGGGTACATGACAGTCTAAAGTAAGAATCTTGGGGGAAAGGGGGTAAGGAATTAACAAACACAAAGCACCATACCATACTCCAACATATTATATGTTTTACGTTTTGCATCCTATATAGTGTAAATAGTTTTAATTTGATTTTGACAGCCTATGGAAATGAGAAAAGCTGGCTAAGAAAAAAGAAAGATGAAATTAGTCGAGAAATGGTAATAAAGAGAACACGGGGCGGAATTAAGTGAAGCTCCAGTTTCTTATTGCTGCATTTAAAAAATAGTAAACAGAAGTCAAAATGGGGCAGGGGCGGGAGAGGGAGAACACTAGAAAAAAACTGAAGAGTGGTTAAGAGCAACGGCTACTCTTCCAGAAGACCCAGGTTCAATTCCCAGCACCCACATGGTAACTCAAACTGTAACTCTACAGGCACCGGGTATACAAATAGTACACAGATATACATCCAGACAAATATCCATATACATAAAAATAAACACAACTTTTTTAAAGTGTTAATGTTTTGTTTTGTTTTTTTAAGAAAGCCAAAGGACAAACTTTTTTGTCTGCTAATAACTAGGAAACCCATTGAACAAATGAATGAATGAATGAGTTTATTAATTAGTATAACTTTACCCAGTCTGAAGAATACAATGCCTCTACATTTTACTTTTACATACTGAAAAGCCTTTGAGTTGATTGCAGGAGAGAAAAAAGCAAACAATCACATATAGAAAATAACCCTCTACTCTGGAATGGTACCAACTGTTCCTCCTCAGCCCCGTGCTTGATATAACTCTCCCACGCCTCTTTGATTTCTAAATTCACCCCATTCGCTCGTGGAATTGACTTTAATTTAAAAGCAGCAATATTTACCACCCACCAGAATCAGAATCAATACCTTCCAGAGCCTAGGAAAGAAATGGCACTGTGCAAAGGCACCAGGTCAGAATCGCTGTGATTCAGGTTTCTTAGCAAGCAGGCTGTTGTCCAAAAGTCCCGAGACCTTTCTCGGTGTGCTGGTCTAGCAAGCATGGTTTGGAACATCAGAAAGTGGCAGCTCTTTGTGCCTGCCCTTATTCCAGATCACCAGCTCTGGCTGGTGCTTCTTGAGATGTTTCCACTGGCTTCTGTTTCACCATTTTCTTCCAGGAGCCTGTCAGGTCCAAGAAGGCTCCTCAGCCTATGCTTTGCTCTGCTAAAGGTGTCTCCTTCACTATGCCTGCTGTTAATCAGTGTTGTTTTTTTTTTTTTTTTTTTAAATCTTACCCAGAGTATGTTAGCCTTCTCAGATGAACTACTATTTCTTTTGGGGAAAAAATGATTTTAAAAAATGATTCATGACCTTGATTGACCCTTGGAATTGAAAGTAGTGTCCCACTGAGCAAAAAGTAGAGGCACCAATGCCTAGGGAAACTGCACTTTCGACTCAGATCATACCTGTTAACTTTCCAGAACATGGTGGAAATTATTGTGAGGGAGCAAAAAAGGAATTTGGCCAGGACGTATGGAAACAGCAATAAAAATCTGTCCTGTGTATGAAGAATTTGAGATTGCGGTTATTTGCAGCACAGCCACAAGCAGCATTCACTTGCTGATTCACTTACTCATCCAGGGCAAAGTGAGCTCCTCAGGAAACATTTATTTCCAAAGCATTACTCCTAATAACATTCCTGCCATCTTATTTATGTGAATGGACTTGCTGACCCTAGAGCTGAATGTCAAAAATAGGAAAACAAGTGTACTGAGTGAAACCAGAAAGGATTGATATGATCGAATTATATAGCTATCTTGAATGTCAGCGTCCAACAGGGATTAAGAAGAAACAAACAGGCTGAGTTCAGCCTGTCATTTATGTGGTTTTTGGAGGTTTCCTTTTAAAAAGTGTAGAAGAAAATGCAATGTTGGCTATAATTGGGCCTTCTCCATTTTGTGTTTTCAGAAGCTGATCCCTTTGCTTATGTACAGGTGTCTATTGGATAGCTACTTTGTCACTGAAACCAACCCCTACCTTCAGTGAATTTGTGTTTTAGAAGACAAGCGAGAAGTACATCGGTGAGACATACAGAGCATAATCAGGAGATTTCACAAGCTCAGAAAAGGGCTTAAGGAAAGAGGGGATCGCCTCTCAGGAGAGGTTGTGAACACAAATAATCGAATAAATCAGACAGTGCAGGTACTGTAGAGCATTCTGGAATGACAATAAATGTTATGCATGAGGACATGAAAGATGAATCAACAAGAAATGTCCAAGGGCTATAGTTGGGGGGGGGGGGAATTCGAGTGAAGTAGATATGAGGCATCTCACTTAGCCAGGCCTGGAGTCACAGCAGGTTCAGATTCAGAGCCGAGACACGAAGCCAGCTCTGCGCACAAGCTCCTTGCAACTACACGGTCCCCAACAAGCAGAGCCTTGGACTTGAGTGGATGTTCTACATTTGCCTCCTTGAAAAGTGTAATTTTGGTACAAAAAGTCTTCCATTCTGTTTTGTGCTGCATGACCTTGTCCTGTCGGGAAAAAAAATTGAATAGTAAGACTTTCCAGAAAAAAAAAAAGTTAAATCCCCCTCAGATTCCTTGTGTCTGTCTGGCCTTAACAAGCATCACCCATCACTACTCAAGAATGCCAAGTCTCCAAAGAAGGAAGATGAATTTCTGAGAGACTGCTCCCAGCTGCACACTACTGGCAAAGTGGCTGTTTGAGATTCTTGGCTTTTCTCTAGTTCTTATTCACACTTGAGTTTGAAAATATCCTCCAACCCAGTATGGCACAGCCTTCTAAATATTCCCTGGGATTATATTTATGAAATTAAATTCTTCAAGTAAGCACACACACACACACGCACACACACACACACACACACACACACACACACACACACACACACACACACAAATAAAACCGCTTGCCATTCCCTTTTCCAAAAACTACAGTGTTTCAGTCAGGCTTCCAAACCAACTATTGGAATCTTAAGGATTCCTAGGGTTTGGTGGGTTTTCATTTGGGTTGCTCAGTGGATTATGGTATTGCCTATCTGTGGAATAACACATCTTCCTGAAAGTCTTCATTATTCATTTCTATAGTTTCCTTATTTAAAAAGCAAAGCCCCTGGCCCAACAACAATGTTTCATTCGCCTCCTGATGTCATTTTTTTTTCAGTGTCTTCTTTTTCCTTGAAGTATCACATTTAATCACCTCACCGTCTCAGTAAAAAGAAATTATTTCCCCTCTATGAACTACTTGAAACAGTTTTTCCTTTGTAACTCTAGATCAATCCAGACAATATACTTCAGTTTCTTGGGTATTTACTGAGATTAAAAATTCAAGAAGTACAAAAGTCCAAGGTGTACATATCAACATATATATGCACATACAATTGTGATATATGCATACATGTATATACATGCACACAAATATAGCATGCATATATATGTACACACATGCACAAAAATACACATATATCTGCAAGCTCAAATGTAACATACACATATATGTACATACACATAAAAGTAGCACATACATATATGAATATACATACATGCATACACAAACAAAACACAGAAAACACACACACACACACACACACACACACACATATATATATACATGTGCACACAGGTATAACCATGTCCCAGGTGTATTTCCAGCATTTCAAAGTCAATACTGCCCAGAGTATAGCACTAATCTAACTTCAGCCATCACAGATTAATTAGCTACTGTTAGGCTGATACTATTCGATTAAACATGATGCTTGAAGAAATTTGGAATTACGTCTATGCAATCTTCCTTTGTTGTTTTGCCTAGTGTAGTATATTCCTCCTTTGGTAAATTACCACTCCCCATCCCATGGTTAATAAATGACTTGATTTGTACCTCATTGGTAAGTTCATCAGCCTTAAGGTCTTTTGGTCCTTATCTCTTCCAATGTTTCCCATGCTCTGGGGCTCAAAGCATGCTTATCAGTCTTTAAATTGGACCTCGAATTTCTCTTATATCCTATTCTGTTTCATTACTTTCCTCTTCTAAAATGCTTCATTTAGTTACTATAGGCTGTAGTTCATGGGGCTATAACGTCAATAGGCTTAGGGGGTAGGAGCTGATCTAACTTTGTCTGGGAGCTGGCCCTGAGATGAAAAGGGAAGGTTGGTAATAGCCCAGAGAATGACAGTCCTACAAAAACCTGCAGAAATAATACAACATACTGTTTCATACCGGCAAGCATAAGGTTACCTTATAAAAATATGCCCACTTTTGTGGGCACGCATGCACACACATGCATACACACACATAAATACACACCACTTATACACACACCACTTACACACACACACACACACACACACACACACACACACACACACACACACACATACTTCAGTACTAGTGCTGAAGGTGTGAACCAATTTGAAGTGGGCCTGTACTCTTTACTATACACAATTATGGGGCAGCTTCGCTATATATGTTTCAAAAGATTTTTCAGTGTTTAAACATGAAGATACAATCAGTGTCTAAGAAGACAGATACATTTGCTCAAACTTCCATGTTACACAATATTCCCATGTGACCCATGTGACCTTTACATGGACACCATAGGGGACCTCATCTCCCAGGGCTCCTTAAATATGTACAATCTTTATTTATGGTTAAAAATAAATTTAATCTTAAAATGATTTTAAAGAGTAATTGTGTGTCTTTGGTCATTTTTTCAATACCTTCAAAGATTTGTTTGCAATCATTTTCCCAGTTTAAATAATTGCTATCATTAGTTGGGGGGAGGGATAGCTCAAATTATTTGTACCTCAAGCTAGTATGTTTTTATTTTATGTCATTGTGCATGTATTAGGCATGTGTGTGTGCATGCGTGTGTGCACACACAAGCATGTGTAACAATGCACATGTGGAAGCCAGAGGATAACACGCAGGAGTTGGTTCTGCCCTCCCAGCATGTAGGACCCAGGGAAAATTCAGATGTTTTAGGTTTAGTGGAAAACACCTTTACCCTCTGAGCCATCTTGCCATGCCCAAATCTTGTTTCCTTAAGGGGCAGCTCTATAATACCTAAGACTATAACACCTGCTTCATAAACTTGTAAAAATTAAATGATATAGTAATCCATTCAAATGTGGCATGTTCAGTGTAGCAGCTGCTACAGCATAAGCAGGTGACACCTGTGACAGGTTGCTGTTTAACAATATTGATATATTTTTAAACTCTTTGATTCCAAAGGAAAATATAAAAGTTTCCTTTTAAGTCTTGGGTGTATTTTAGTGGCAGTGACAACACCACAAAAGTCTCAGAAAAACAAAAAGAATAGCAAAACAAAAAGCCAACTTTTTGTGACTCTTGTAGGAACTCGTGCCCCCCCCCTTCTCTCTCTCTCTCACACACACACACACACACACACACACACACACACACACACACACACACACATTCTTTTAAGATGCAATTTAGTTTGATCTTGAGAGAACTATCATTTTGAGGCAAGGTTTGAAGACATCTTACCTTTACAAACTCTTGATAATCCATGTATAAGAGAGAGGCCCCACCCTTCATCAACAGTAAGGACAACGACCGCTCACTGCCAAGAAGCAGCTAAGGAATGTTCAATAGACTGCTCATTTACAAGAGGAAAATGTCTTAGTGGGGGTGTCTATTGCCATGGAGAGACACCATGACCATGGAAAGTCTTACGGGAACACATTTAACTGGGGCTGGCTTACAGTTCAGAGGTTAAGTCCATTATCATCATGGCGGGAAGCATGGCGGGCATGCAGGCAGACATGGTGCTGGAGTAGGAGCTGAGGGTTCTACATCTAGATCCTCAGGCAGCAGGAAGTGAGTGAACCACTAGGGCCTGTCTCCTCAGAAGGCGGAGATACCAGTTACGATCCTGTGCAGTTTTCTTAAGTAACTGGGGCGTCTTCAAAACAGCTGCTGCTGGCATTAAGTGTGGTCCCACTGACTTTTGACTGACAGCCTTTTTGCTCAAGGTAGTCAGGGCCAGCTGAGGGCTGCAATTGCCCTCCCCCAAAGTCTTCGCTTATTTACAGGAAAGTGAACAGAGAAGGAGTGCTTGCAATAAGAAGATAAAGAACTTACCATTGGTGATAATAGTGATTCCTTATGAACGTTTGTATTAACATATGATGACATTGCCCCGCTGCATTCTCTTCCTTTCTCCATCTCCTTTAGTGTTCCTCTCCATTGCATCGCAAACTCATGGTCTCCTCTTCCTTAACTGTTATTGATACATGGATATGTGTCTACTTCTTTTGAAAGTCTACATGCCATTTTTATATACAGTAAAAACTAGCTAGTATGTTCCTTTTGTTAAATTTCTTTCTGATATGAAAACATGAGGCAGCTGGGAAGTAGGCATGGGACTATTCCTTACTCCTTCCACCAACCTTTGTAGTCCTTCTCAGTCTCCCCTTAAATTCTTCATTTTCTCAGCCAAAGTACAAACTGCCACACTCAGATACTTTTGATAACAGATCATAGAAAGATGAGAATAAGGGGCCTTCTTTCCTTTCTATCTGGCAAATAGGAAGTGCATAAAATAATGAAGTTTTTATGAAGAGTCTCCCAATGCAAATAACAACGCAACATCCACATGTCTAGTTGGCACATGGCAGTCCTTCATTTTTGCTTAACTGAAGACATTCATTTGAGTATAAGGAATTATTTAAAAGATAATATTAAGTTATTGTGGTAAAAGAAAAACTACAAAGATGGCTGTGGGTCTCAAGCCCTGGCACCAGGGGAAGGCTCTTACCAGCCAGCATCCTGAATATGCCAAATGTGTTTTCTAGTTAATAATGATGGCTGTCCTTATCCCTGGCTTTTTAATCAGTAGCAAAATCAAGTCAAATTAGCTTTGTGTCTGTGGCCACCAATCAGATGACCCTGAGCTCAGTAATCACCACACTGGAAACATCTCAAAGCATCATTAACACCCTTTATTTGGCTGGGCCAGGCAGTGAAGGCTCTAGAAGAATTATAGACAATAGTCTGGGTGTAACAGTGAGTGGCCATTTATTCCACACAAAGACTTCAAATTGCAAGTCATTTCAGATGATCAGTAGTGTGTATAGTCTGACAACATCCTCTGGTCAAAAGACCTCACTGACAGATTTCCTGTCCAAAAACATGATTATCCTAAAATTATGATGAGCAATTCTAGTATCCAGCTAATATACAGGATTATCACAGCCAATATTTAGATGTTAGAGAGAAATAATTCTGCAATATTTAAAAACTGTTGAATCTTGGCTATATCATACTTGCCAAATTAGTAGTGTGTGTGTGTGTGTGTGTGTGTGTGTGTGTGTGTGTGTGTGTGTGTGTGTGTTTGTGGGAAGGTAAGGAAACTATGATGGTTTCAATAAGAGTTTCTCCCAGAGCCTCATATATTTGACTACTTGGTCATCAAGAGTGGCATTACTTGAAAGAGAATAGGAAGTGTAGCCTTGGAAGTGGTGTGGCCTTCTTGGAGGAGGTGTGTCAATAGGGTTGGGCTTTGAGGTCTTGAAACCTCAAGCTAACCCCAGTGTCTTGCCCTTCCCACTACCTGCAGATCTGGGCACAGAACTCCAAGCTCTTTTTCCAGCACCATGTCTGCCTGCATGCCACTGTCTTTCCACCATACTGACAATGGACTTAACTTCTGCAACTGTAAGCAGATGCCAAGTAAATGTTGTCCTTTATAAGAGCTGTCATGATCATGGTGTCTCTTTATAGCAACAGAACCCTGACTGAGACAGGGAGGACAGAGGGCAGACTCAGGTGTGATCTTTATAACACAATCCACCTCCGTTTTAGATAGAGACTCTCATGGGCCTAGAGCTCACAAATGAGGCTAGACTGATTGGCCAATGAACCCCAAGGATCCTCCTTTTCTTGCCTCTCCAGTGCTGGAGTTACAAATAAATGCTACCCTGCTGACTGTTTTAAGTGCCCTCTGGGCATGAAGTTTACATCCTTCTGCTTACAAAGCCAACACATTATCCACTAGGCTATTCCCACCCCAAGGTGACAGATTTTTCATCTTATATATAGGATGCTTGCTGTATTTGTTTTAAAAAAAGTTTGTTTGCTAGAGGGAGATTTCATGTCCATACCTTAACGATGTATATCCATTTGGATCCATAAGACCCCAAACCCTTAAAGTCTTGACTAACAGTCAAGTATATTCCTTTTGTTAAATTACTTTCTGATATGAAAATATCAGTGTTATGGCTTTCTTTGTGGGGGTGATGTTTAGCTCCCTAGCTTGCACTTGCACTTCTGCATACTACTGAGCAGCAGAGAACAGTCTCAGCTGGCAAAGAGCCCTACCTGTCTCCTCCTGACACTCCTAGGATCACAGAGAATGCATTCACTGTGGCTTCTGGAGAGTCAGCTTCTATCACAAACCACACAAGGAAAGCTGGAGTTTACCACTGGGCCACCCTACTGCTGTATTATGGCCTGTGAAGTCTGAACAGGGAACAGTGAGGTGGGAGTCTCACGATGCCCTTCACCCATGTGTGAAATTAGATTCCTCTAGTTCATCATCACAAATAGGACTTGGAGCAATCTTAGTATAAAGTAGTAGATATGTTTCTTACGTTTGGATAAATAAAATGAACCTAAGTGATTTTTTAAAAAGCAAGCGACAAGGTATTTTCACCAAGTACAGGGATGGGAGCACCAAATATTGTGCTATTCCATTTATTTGTTATCTTCATTACTTTTCAACTACTGTGATAAAACGTCATGGTCAAGATAACTTATAGAAGAATTTGTTGGGGCTTACAGTTCCAGAGGGTGAGCCCATGACTATCAGAGGAGGGATCATGGCAGTAGGCAGACAAGAATGTTACTGGCAGTAGCTGAGAGCCTATATCTTGAGACACAAACATGAGCAGTGAGCAAGCAACACTGAGAATGGTGTGGGCTTTTGTAATTTCAAAGCCTGCCCCCAGTGACACATCCTTTCCCAACAAAGCCACACCTCCCAATCCTCCCTAAACGGGTCTACCAATTGGGCATCAAGGATTAAAATATATGAGCCTTTGGGGGGCGGGCATTCTCACTCAAACCACAACAGTTTTGGAATTAGAAAAATCAAAATAATAAAATCAGAGAGCAGAGTGATAGTCAACAACAGCAAATAGGTAGTAAGGGTTGAAGAAGATGTTGGTCAAAGGTCACACAACATTATATTTAGATAGCAAGAATCTCAGGATCTACCTTACTGCAGTGATTATACTTCATAGCAGCATGTTATGTTACAGAGTTTTGTGTTCCTACTGCAAAATCAGTAGATAAGGTAAAGCACATGACAATTAACTTAATTTAGCCCTTGAGCAATGTATAGACTTTTCCAAATATCTTCTATACCAAACATATATAAAAATATGTCGATTATAAATAATTCTTTTAGTAACCGTTAGCTATAATGTTAGTAACCTTTAGCTATAATGTTTGTTCAATACACCCTGCCCACTCTTTTCTTATATGTCTTCCCCACCCCCAACTCAATTATCACAAGGCAAAGGTCAGAGACCAGGTTTTGGAACCAACAGTTCAGTGCTAAGATGACACATTGGCTCTCGCCTTTATTTAGAAATCTTCAGCAAGGCAGGGGCTGTTTGGTAGACATTATGTCATAAGCTTTCTAAGGTGAGCCCATTTTCTCAAGCTGAGAACGAGAGCCATTTGCTTTTGATCTCTTTCGGAGATACAGTGTAAAATTAGAAGTTCCTGTGTGGAATACAGCGAGGGCTTTCAAAATGACTTTTTTTTTTTTTTTTTTTTTTTTTTTATCGTGAGAAATTTTTATTGGCCTTTGGCAAAAATGTCTTTTTCAGGAAGGATGATCCCATCATACTTCTGCTAGAACCAGCACATGGCCTCCTCTTTGCTGATTCTGTGCTTGGCCTCAATGCAGCCTGTCCTGCGCTTCCTGTCTGCAATGCTGAAACCTGTCCTACGTAGCACCATAAAGAAGTCCAGGCCGTAGATCCAATGCTCGGGATGTATTTGATGCCCAGATCAATGTGTTCTTGAATCCCAAAACCTGTTTTCAGTATCCAAGAAATTACTTGTCCATAACTAATACTTCCTCACCTTCGGGCCTTTCTCAAGAATTTCTTCTGCGTCGGCTCCACAGACTGTGCAGTGAACAGAAATCTTTTTATTTTTCCTCATGGCAGAGGACCTGACGGTGTACCTGGCTTTGGAAAACACAGGCCTGTGAGCTGCTCCAACACCTTGGCTGCCCAGGTCAGGCCGTCTCTGCTCTCCCGCATACAGATATTTAGAGGGAGCTTGTGGATGCCAAGTTCCCACATGGGATTCTTCTCCATCTCCACCTTGATCCTGCACCATGATGGAGAACAGGAAGAGCCAGAGCGACTTTGATTAAGAAGAAAAAAAAAAACAAGCCAATGTTCATGGCAAGTTTGTTTTAAGGGAACCAAACTGAACCACCAGACTTAACCTAGTAAGATGCTGTGTCACTTGAGCTCGAATATTTGCCTAAGTGAACTTGAAAAGGAACCTGAGACTGCATGAATTACCATTACCAATTACCGTTAGGCCAAAAATCACCTCAGTAACGCCTTGTAGATGAAACAGCAGGGAGGTGTTCTGACTTATTGCTGAGTTAGCACTGCGTGGATATGACATAAGTAATTAATAGAAAACAGAAAGTGGGCCTTACACTAGCCCAGGAAAGAGTTTGCAGAATTCTACTCTTTATTGTACAATGTTGGCAACAATCTGGGAATTTGACTCTTCCAACTAACTCTGCAAGCATACATGCGTATCTTTGCACTTAAATAAGGAAAAATAAGAGTCTGTACTTATACGGCAGGATGCAGTTGCTGTGGTCAGTGAGCAGGGACCAGGGAGGGGAGAGGGCAGAGAGGAGCCTGGCCACAAAACTTTGAGAAGCCTAAAATACACAGCTGCTGTGTCCCAGGGTTTGGTGAGACCCAGCCTTGCCACGGCCTCCAGAGGTTCGAAACCTGATCAGTGCTCAACACATGCTTATTAAGACAGGAGCACTGACAGCCTAATGACACAGTGGATATGGCTTGAAGCCAGCAAACCTGGAGTGCCTGAGAGTTGGGGGGTCATCACTTGCAGAGCCCATTACAAAACTGAGAATTGTATTCAAGGGGATTTTCTTTTCCGCTGAGGTTTCCCCTCTCAACCTGTCAAGGGGTTTGTTTAATAATACTTTGTTGTTTAATGTCATGGCTCCTAAGACCCCAGAATACTAACTTCCATAGGCTTGGAAAGATGCATGACAGAAGCTTAATTTAAATCTCAGTAAGGCTTCTTGAGTTCCATTATAGAAATTGTTCTCTCTCTGTGTCTCTGTCTCTGTCTCTCTCTGTCTCTCTCTCTCTGTGTGTCTCTTTTTGTGTCTCTTTCCATGTGTCTCTCTCTGTCTCTCTGTCTCTGTCTCTCTCTGTCCCTGTCTATCTGTCTGTCTGTCTCTCTCTCTCTCTCTCCCTCCCTCCCTCCCTCCCTCCCTCTCTCTCCCCCCTGGCTTCCTGTCTATCTGTCTGTCTCTCTCTCTCTTTCTCTCTCTCTCTCTCTGTGTCTTACACACACACACACACACACACACACACACACACCCTCAATCTCCAAAACGGACAAAATTTTGGATCCTAAAGGAGGAAAAGGTCCACCCAGAGGACCAGCAAGAATCTCTCCAATGCCAAGATATCCCTGCCTCTAACTCTACTGTAGCCAGGTGACCTGCCTTCCCTCATCCCTGGCCTGGATCAATTTAGGATTCAGGTGATAAATACATTCACCCTAGGAAGCAAAACTAAGAAACTCAGGAATTAGAGTCCAGATTTCTCACTAAGGAAGCCTCAGAGACCAACCAAAGGGGCATGGGGCGGGGACCTGGTGTGTTTAGGAGAGCAGAAAGGAAATGAGGCTCTTTTGTCACCTAGAGGCTAATGGCAAGAGCAGTTTATCTCTTTTAACATTGGCGGAGGTTGGGAGGTGCGCTGGAGAGATGACTCAGCAGTTAAGAGCACTGGCTGTTCTTCCAAATGTCATGAGTTCAATTCCCAGCAACCACATGGCAGTTCACAACCATCTATAATGAGATCTGGTGCCCTCTTCTGGCGTGCAAGCGCACACATAGGCAGAACACAGTATACCTAACAAATAAATAAATCTTTAGAAACAAAATATTTTCCCTGGGAAGAGAAAGAAACGACCAGAATCCTGAAGAGCCTGGCTCCAGAATTCATCAAAAGCAAGTACATCTAAGCAGCAAGAGGATCCGCCTATCATTAGCTCAGAGACACAGTCCCCTTTCCATATGAGCTGTGTGTGAGATGATGACACGTAGGACCTCTTACAAAGGGGCTTTGTGCTTCCAAAAAACACAAAATAAGAAGTATTTGGGTGTTCCCTGAGTCATGTTCAGAACTTTGTGGTATTTCCTCCACTGCATTCTGTTCCTTACTGTGCATCTTGGCAGCCTAAGTAATTTCAGTATCCAGAAGAATGGATCTCTAAAGATGATATAAATTTTATAAAGAGGTGAGAATGATATAAAACTCGTTATAATTGAAAACAAAAGTTTACACTTGAGATTGGTCCCGATTGAATTTTAAGCAACGTCCAAGGAGAGAAAATGATGAACTCTAGACAAAATGTTACTTTCGAGTGAGAAAAGGTATCAGGCATAATGGTATAGAGAACATTTAATAGCACACATGATAATTTTCTTTATATAGCTTTTATTGGTATATTCTTATTGTTCTAACAAAATATCTGAAACAGTTTATATTATAAAGAAAAGAGATTTGTTCACCTTAGAGCTTCGGATGTTCAAGGGCTTGATGTCAACTCTGCTAAGGACTTCATTGTAGATGAATCACAAAAGGTGACTCACATAGGAGAGGGACAGGTCATTTGTCCAGGTAGGAAACCAGCAAGCCATTCAGCAGTTCTGCTTGGTGTTATGACACCCTGCTTTTGTGCAAACCGCTTCAAAATCTCACAAGTTCTTTCTTACTCTCATTCAAGAAAGAGTTCAGTCAATGCCTAAAAAGGCCCCACTAAACCTCTGAGAAGTCCACATCACCTCCCAATATGCTCGCTGTAAGGCCTAGAGCTCCAACTTCTGAATCCTTGGGAGAAAGAGCCAAAACCCATCCAAGCCATTGTACCCTCTTTCTCAGAGAAACTATTCTGTAAACTACATAACACTGTGTTCTAGTAAGACTGTGAGTTATTAGGAAAAATAATGGACTTCAGTTACTGTGCCAAAACCAAGATTTTGCAATTATTTCATTCTTGTCATAAATTTTTAGTTAAAGCCTGGTATGTGACCCCTTCATTTTCCATAAAATTTTATAATTTTCCTAGATATGAAAATCATGGAAAAATAAAGTGTCCTGTGGTCTAATGCACATCCTGCTCAAAGATTAAGGGGTAACTGTTGGTAATTCATAGTATCTGTTATTTCCTTAAAGCGTAACAATATATTTTGAGTAGATTTTTTAAAGTACCATCAATAACATTTTGGGGGTTTGTTTGTTTATTTGTTTTTTGCTTTGGTTTGCTTTGGTTTTTTCGAGACAGGGTTTCTCTGTGTAGCCTTAGCTGTCTTGGACTTGCTTTGTAGACCAGGCTGGCCTTGAAGTCACAGAGATCCTCCTGCTTCTGCCTCCCAAGGGCTGGGTGAGATTCAAGGTGTGCACCACCACACTCAGCTGTATTTTTTTAACTACTTATGGTGGTAACCTACCTACTTAATGGTTTAGAAACACCTTCACTTATATCACTTTGCTCTGTCTCAAGAAAATAGAGCTTATTCTTATAAAATAAAACATATGATTAGGTATTGGTAAGGACTGTTTGGAACTAAGATTACTGGTCCATTAATTCAGGCAGTGATGAAAGGCCAGAGAGCAACTGCTGAGGGTAGCAGATTCTTGAGTCTCTGAACAAAAAATTTCAACCAGAGTCTGTGAACAGTGGTAGAAATTTAAGCCGTTTGTTACGGAAGAGAACAGACATGTGTAGAAGTGGAATAGAGAGCTGCCAAGGTCCTGGGTTCAAATGTCCTGAGCCACAGGAGTAATGACTGTTTATGGGTCACTTGCAGCCCCCTCCTTTGCCCACATTTGTGTGTTATGTGCTTTTCCTGCCCAAGAGTCCTGCCTTACATGCAAGCCTGCTAGGGAGGGGCTTTCAGATGTAATGTACACCACTGTAGCAAATTTCCATGTGCTGTTTGAGCTCACTGAGAAGCCAGCTCTGGAAGCACGCCTGTTCCCCTATTCCCATGTCAGACCAAATGCTTGCTTCAAAGAGTCTTTCAAGGACCACTTGTCCGGAGATGGGACAGCTCCCCTAAGTCTCTGATAGAAAGGATAAAACAGCCCAAGAGTCAAAAACATCATGTCCCTGAAAACAGCTGGAAGGTGAACAATTTCCAACGGATGTTTTCACTGTTTATTCCGTGTTATAAAAGTGTCTGCAGTGGGAAAGAGATGCTGAGAGTTCAGCCACAGGAAGCTCAGGCATGGAGAAAACTCAATGAGAAACTTTGTCAGACTGCCTCAGCTTCCCCAGGCAGTATCTGCTGGACGTGAGGCCCTGAGCCCACAGTGTAATCTCACTCTTGTCTGTTCTTTTCCCTGGAAGCTCTGCCTATAGGGACACAGAATGAGGAATTACACCTGGAACTCTACCTTGATGGGGTAGCCACAGACCGTTTCTGCTGCAAGATCCCATTCTGAAGATGCTACCTTTCTGCAGTCTGTTTGCTTATTCGTTTTTGGCTTGGACTCTTCATGTGAAGGAACATTCTATCTTGTCTTAGATTCTCTCCAGGGGCAGTCATAAAGAGGCTTCCCCAGTCAATTTCTGCTGGATATTTTGAGAACACAATTTGACAGTATTTTTCTATCTGTCTGTCTGTCTATCCATCTATTGCTTGTTATTTATTTTTTTGACTTGCTATATACTTAATAAACTCAAAACCAAAAATCAAAAATGGCTATCATAGACTATTCTTCAGACAGTACAGCATACCAGTCTTTCTACCAACAGGCTTCTTTTTAAATATTTTATTAATTTATTCATATTACATCTCAATTGTTATCCCATCCCTTGTATCTTCCCATTCCTCCCTCCCTCCCGTTTTCCCTCTACTGCCCTCCCCTATGACTGTGACTGAGGGGGACCTCCTCCTGTATATATACTCATAGGGTATCAATCTCTTCTTGGTAACCTGCTATCCTTCCTCTGAGTGTCACCAGGCCTCCCCATCCAGGGGACGTTCAACAGGCTTCTTTTATGCTCTAATCTTTTTGACAATTACATACATGTTTAAAAATGCATCGTGTCCATACTCATGGCCCACTATTCCCCAAGTCTTGCTAATTCCTTTCTTTTTCCAAAGCAGGAGTATTCTGTCTAGTGTATGTGTGCATGTGTATGTATTTGTGTGTGTGTGTGTGTGTGTGTGTGTGTGTGTGTGTAAGTGATTTTCCTTTTTGAAAGTGGATGATACAATGTCTTGTTTAGAGCTAGGTCTTAACAGTCACTTATTCTCCACACTTTGACCAGTTGGAGACTGCATTTTCCATCACTCTCTGAAAAAGACACTTCCCTGACCCAGGTCTATGGGTCTAAACATAAATGGTTAGGGTGAAGCTTGGCTATGTGTCCACTCTGTAACCCGTCAGTAGTATAGCCTTTCCCAGGGCCTGTGATTGCTCCAGCCATATGCTTTGGAGCAAGTTAAAAGTACAAGACACATATTCTTTCCCAATGAGCAGGCATCAAATATGACTAGAGAGCAGTTTATTAACCCCAAAATATTCTTGACAGTATTGTACCAGTGAGCACATCTTGCCTGATATGTTGGTAGTATAGCCTACAGGGTACATAGATGGGAAAGACCATCGGTGACTTTTTCCCCCATGTACCCAGGACAGCCCTTTCCAGCACCATGAGAGACAGCCATCAGGTAGGAAGCTTCCAAGACCAGTTCCAGGTTAGTTTCCCTGGTGTCCTGTATCCAGAGTGAATTATTCTGAAAGCAACAGTCTTAGCATCTAGTTCTGGTGAGTGACCAAGAGCAATGCCAATAGCCTGTTCATTAATCTTGATGTACTCCTTTCCCATCTCTGGTTGTACCTCTGTTCCTGTACTGTGAGGTGAGTAATGGTAACTAATCAGGCTTAACACAGTCTTGGTTAGAGGTGAAACTTGTGCCCACTTCCCCAGCCCTAACCAACAAGCTTTTTGCAACTGATACCTACTGGAAAAGGGAAAGCAAGTTTTCTCCAATGAAGTGACACTGGGTGTATAAACCACAGTCCAGTAAATTGCCAATAAAGAAACAGAATTGTTTGTTTGTTTGTTTGTTTGTTTTGTCTTGCTGGGTCTTTGTTCATCCATTTGTTTGTTTTAGTTTCCATTTTCTTTTCTTTTTGTTTTAGAGAGAAAATGAAAGAAAGATGGGACCTGAAGTTGGGTGTAGGAAGATGAGGAGAGCCAGGGCTACATTGAGATACCCTCTCTCCATAGATTAGAGCACTCAACCACTCACACTCTAAATGAGAATTAAAATTTCTGAGAAGCAAGTGTTCAGGGCTGGAATGTGATATAACCATGCTTTCCTTTCTCCTCTTCTCTCGTATAGGTAAGATCACATAGTGGCATCTGCTCCTAGTCCTATTATGACTCCTGCAGGAAGGTCAGTGATTCTTCACTCTAAATATAAATATTGTCAGAAACCATCACTATAAAGATGGTGGTCAAACTAGAAATAGGCTAAAGCACTTTGAAAACGGTAGACGGTTGTGATAGAGTCAAGAGGTTGGTTTTTCATTGTCTTTGCCTGTCTCTACTATAGCTCACTATAGAGTCTACTACTATGTTTCTGATGCCTTCTCCCACTTCTCCAAGGCTTGCCAGGTTGTCAAAAAGGCTGAGAAGCAATCCTATTCCTTTGATCTTGCTTCCTAAAACACACTCACTCAGATTCACTTGTCTCTGGGGTGCTTGATTCAACAGGCATCATCAGAGACTAAGAGATGAGTATAAGGATGGGAAGAGCATCCCTCTACAGTATGGGTGAGAATGAAAAGTTGAGTATCAAATATGCTTTTCCCTTGAAGAGTGCATTCGTTTTTTTCTCACCATGGCTCGCGGACACCCACAGTGACTTGAGACCTAGAGATGGGATATGCCAAGGAAATCTGTCAGTATGCAGTACTGCAGTCACTAAGCAGGTCTCTATCCAGGCTGGGTTTCCCAGGACTTAAATCATAAAACTAAGCAGTTTCTGCAGTGCTTCATGATTTAATTAGCTGTTTCCTCAGTACTGGACACAAATGTGTTTTTACTTAAAAGAAAAGCAAGAGTTTGTCAAATGAATGTGAGAACCCCTGCTGCTCTCTAATCCATTTAACTGTGGGGATTTTTAAACTGTAAAGGAATGTGGCTTAAAATGATATTTCCTAGTTATTCTCATTTATAACCAACATACTGAAAAAGAAAGAAAGAATGAATGAAGAAGAGGAAGAAACTGAGTTACAGAATACGGAGGTTTGGATAAGAATGTCCCCCACAGGCTCATATATTTGAATGATGGGTCATCAAGTACTGGTACTACTAAAGAGAGATGAGAAGGTGTGGCCTTGATGAAGGAAGTATGCCACTGGGAGTGGGCTTTGGGTTTCCAGGCAGGCCCAGTGTCTCTCTTCCTGCTGTCTGAGGATCTAGATGTACAACTCCTGCGTGTTGCCCTGCTTCCTGCCATGAGGATAATGATTAAACCTCTCAATGGTAAGCCGCCCCCACACACAATTAAATTCCTTTCTTCATATGAGTTGCTGTGGTCAGTGTATCTCATCACAGCAATAAAACACTGACTCAGACATGGAGCAACCCAAGAAGTTGAGGAAAGACTTTGTGTTCTCATTTCCATGTCCTCCAGGGACCGTACTTCTCCCTGGGGGTGGGGGGGGTGGGGGGAGAACATGACTTCACAGTAATGTCCTTCTCCCTCTTTCTGATTAATGAGGACTTGTGGTTAATTTAAAAGTAGGGCCTAATAAATGTCTATTATTGGCCCTATAAGTATTATTATGGTGGTATTTTCTAACCTTCTATTAGTCAATAAAAACACAGACACCTATTACATTTTAAAATGTCCTTGGTTCACCTAGGGCAGGGCAGATATTAATCCCCTAAACTACCTCCCATACCCTGCCCCAATCCCATGTCATCAGCTTCTAATAATTTCTGTGGAGCTATATCTCCTATCCATAATCCCAAATGCTTGCTAATGTTTGTTATCTGGGTTGACTCCTTTATCCGTACCGGCCATGTGCCTCCTACTCCACCTAACCCATGGCCGCCAGCTTCCTTTCTTCTTCCTCCTCTCTCTCCCATCCTCTTCTGGTCCCTGACCACTTCCTTTCCCAAGAGCCTCTCTGTCCGACTAGCCTGGGAACCTTAGCCATGCCTATCCCATTTGCCCTGCCCAGGTGTGATGGCTTTTTATCGATCAAACAGGAGTAGTAAGTTCTTAGGCAAGGTTACAAACATTTTGGAGTATGTGAGTCTGCTCATTTGGGCAGCAACCAAACTGCCCAATAGGGGCTTGACTTTGTGTTGGGGAAGTAAAATGTCCAAGATAAACCCCAAACGCATGCACACACAGTTTCCTGGGTCCCTTGTAACTCTAATCCTAGATGGACAAATGACACAGCTGTAATCAAGAAGTGGCTGTTGACAGGTGACTTGCTAGGAAACAGTTTAAGGGATCCGAATTCAGCTGGCCTCCACTGCTTTTCCGTTTCTTCCTCTTGGCATGTTTGGTAGTGTAGGAGCATCTTACAAACCTTAGGGAAAGAAGCTGAGCTAATTAATGGTAGCCAAGAAGAAAGACGGGGTCTTGGGGGCTGTTTCCTTTAAATTTTGTTTGCAATTGAGACAATGAAGGCTTGCATGGCTCAGCCAGTGTTATTCTGATAGTTTGAGCCAAAGGCAATCTCTGGCTGCTTTCATCTATAGCTAAGGGTACAATGCAGCTGAGCCAATCAGTCCCACTGCTGATAGGCAGAGTCGATTAAACCCATACCTGTTTCCAAAGCAACTTTGCCTTTTTTTAATTGGTCTTGAATTTTGTTTCACTGTAAAACTTGGGGTGTTTTCCTATAAACAAATCCTAGGCTAGAAGCCATGTCTGTCTGTCTGTCTGTCTGTCTGTCTGTCTGTCTGTCTGTCTATTTGTGTGCCTGTATATGCCCATGCATGTACATGTGGAGGTCAAAGGTCAGCCAGTGTTGCATCTCTTCCCCATCTCTCGTTACTTTATTTTTTGTTCTAGGATCTCCCACTGACCCTTTGGCTCTCCATTTCATCTAGACAGCCCTGCCCAGGGACCCACCTACATTCTCCCCAGTCCTGGGATTACAGGCATACACTGTCACACCAGTTTTTATCTGGATGGTAAGAATCGGAACACTAGCCCTCACGCTTGAGCAGCGAATACTTTTCCCACAAAATCACCTTCCCAGCATAGACATTCTTAGTATGAAATGACTGCACAATAACTTGTGACAGGCTTCCCTTCTGTTCAACCTCCTCATGCCCAGTGTGAGGCTCAGGGTACTTTTTCAGTCCCCAGGGCCATATAGAGAAAGTCATTCCAGACAAGCTTTGACTAGCCTTTGACCACGTTGTAAGGACCAGACAAACTCCATTTTGAAAAAGAAACTCCATTTTGTGTTAAACCTAGGCAAGGGCTGAACCCAGACTTTAGAAAAACTACAAACTAGCTAAACAGAAAAATATTCCCTAGCAACACAATCAGCTCACCTTGGGAAAATACAAAAATACTCTTTGCTGGTCAAGCTGACGAGCAGGTGGTCTGACACACAGCAACAACCAATTAGGAGAAGCCAGGCCAAAGTTCCTAACTCCCCATGACTGCTTCAACCAATCTTTTCTATAAGCCAACTAGCCCCTACACCTATTACCCAACCATGAAACATCAAGGCTTGTAACTCCCTGCTTGCAGCTTTTCTGCCCAAATGCCATCCAATCATATACTGTAAAACCCATTTCTTTGTCTAAAATCTATTTTTTAAAAAACCCTCTCAATTGAGACTCAAGGCCACTTCCTTGCGTCTGCTCTGTCACTGTGTTAGAGGTGTGTCCCAGGTTCAAAGCTGCAATAAAGACTTCCTTGCAATTGCATTTGGACTTGGCTCTTGGATGGTCTATTCAGGGAATCTCTCAAAATTTGGTCAAAACAGTGTCAGGATTTTTGGTGACTGAGGAATGGAAGGAAAAGCTTTTCAGGCAAAGGGAATCCTTCAGCAAGGTGTAAGAAAAGCAAAGGGTATGTGAAGGGCTGTATTTGCTTTTGAAAATGATTTGCTTTACTATTTCAAAATATTTGAGGAGGCATACAGGGAAATACAAAGATGAAATATAGAGTGTCAACTGGCAGAGCTGGTAAGAGAGACAAGGATAAAGTAATGAAGACTATCACAATTCAAATGCAAGACCGACTTTGAGTTTTCTGACGTCAGAAGCAAAGGCATTCCACCGTGTTTGTTATTATTAAAAGGGAACAAATGTTTCCCAACCATCCAGCTGAAACAGTTGAGTGTTGGCTGCAAAGCAACTCGATAGGTTATGGTTAAGCTGTTTGCAAAAGGTCGAGCCTGGAAATTCCACTTGGAGCAGGCTGGCCCTTATTCTACTGGGATAGTGAATAGAAAGCAAAGTTTACTTCTCTATCAGGAAACTGAGACAGGAGGAGAAACAAGATATGCAACTTCTAAGAATTCCAAGTCCTAGAGGATGGAAGCCATGCAATGGACATTTCTTTCCTACTTAATTACACTGGGTCCCTACAACACATCCCAAGACAAAGGTGTTATAGATAGTCTGGCCTTATAAATATATTAAAATGCTGAGTGGGTTGACAGCATGACAAGACACACAAAGAAAATAAGTGACAGCACTGAAAAATAATCTTAAAACCTCACAAGCTTGGGGTTTTGTTTGTTTGTTTTGTTTTGTTTTTCCGAGACAGGGTCTCTCCGTGCAGCCTTGGCTATCCTGGACTCGCTTTGTAGACCTGGCTAGGTTTGAACTCACAGCAATCTACCTGCCTCTGCCTCCCAAGTGCTGGGATTAAAGGCGTGCGCCACCACACCTGGCTCTCACAAGCTCTGTAACTCTGTGCTTGAAGTTTCTGGGTGTAAAGCCAGCAGTTGAGCCATTTTCTGAAGCGCAATGCAAAACCCATGTGTGTAGAGGAATTTTTTTTTTTTTTTTTTTTTTTTTGTGTGTGTGTGTGTGTAGAGGAATTTTAATTTAGAACATGGCTGCTCTGGCAAGAGATCACATCCTAAGACCTTCTAGGTCTGTGTGATGCAGCTGTAAATCAAACACACCTTTAATCCAGGAGACAGAGGCAAGCAGATCTGAGTTCAAGGCCAGCCTGATATAGAGCAAGTTTCAGATAAAGAAAAGCTTAGGTCCAGGCATGGTGGTCCATGCCTTTAATCACAAACAATGAAGGTAAAGTTAGTTTGTAGAAGGAAGCACCCATGTTTGAAAGTGATGCTTAATTGAGTGGCAGGAAAAGTGATGAATCAGAGAAAGATTTGACAAAATTGGATACATCCAACTCTCAGGAGAAGAGAGAGAAAAGGGAAACTACTTAAGGGGCAATGCAGAGAGAGAGGAAGGAGGAGGAAAAGAAAGAGGAGGCGGCAGTTTAACTGAGAAAGTTTTACAGAGAGAGGTTGAAGGCATAATGAGCCAGAGAATGAGAAGGAGCCAGATGATTACCAGCAGATTGCTAGAGTTAGTTTGAGGCCAAGCAGAGCAATTCAGAGGCCAAGAGAAAAATACAGATTGAATAAATCAGCTGGGAGAGGCGTTTGAGCCAGAACAGCTGTGTAAACATAACTTTTATTCTCCTTGCTCAGTTGTTATCTGGGAAGCTAATTGCCTCCTTCTACTAACCTAGGCCTAGTCCTGGAAGCTTCTCTGCTCCGTACAATCTAATCCAGGCCTAGAATGTTTTAGCTTCAGAGACTTACTGTTTAAGAAGCTCACTCTTACTTATTCTTTCTGTTCTGGGCTGGCTGGTTCAACTCAGCTGTTCAGGCTCAAACTCTTCTCCCAGCTGGTTTACTTAACCTGGCTTCTCTCTTTGCTCAGAACCAATTTGGCAGTCTGCTCTAATCTTCTGGCTTCCTCTCATTTTCAGCTGATTCCGTCTTCACCTGAGTTCTCTCTGCCATTCATCTCTCTATTGATGTCCTGGTTAAAAAAACAAAAAACAAAAAACAAAAAAAAACTGCCTCCCTTTCTGTAAAACTGCCTCTTAAGTAGTTTCCCTTTCCTCTCTCTTCTTGTGAGAGTTGGGACACTCCTATTCTGTCAAATCTTCTCTGATTCGTCACCTTTTTTACCACTCAATTAGACTTTACTTTCAAACATGGTGCTTCCTTCTTCTACAAACTAATTTTATCTTCATTTGTCATTAAAGGCATCACCACACCTAGATCTAAGTTTTTCTTTATCTAATTCTCGTTCTACACCAGGTTGGTCTTGAACTCAGATCTGCTTGCCGCTGTCTCCTGGATTAAAGGCATGTTTGTATTCCAGCTGGATTGCACAGATCTAGTTCTTTGGATGTGAGCTTTTGCCAGCTGGATCACATAGGCTTAGAAGGTTTTTGGATGTGATTTCTTGCCAGAGTAGCCATGTTCTGAATTAACATTCTTCAATACAGCTGAGTTGAACCAGCAAGCTATGATCTCAGAAAAGACAAGAAAGGGTGAGTTTATTAAGCAGCTATTCTCAGAGGCTGAAACCATTTTAGGCCCAGGCTAGAAGCTTCCAAGACTAGGCCTAGGTTAGCAGAAGGAGGCAGTAATCATCAGACAACAATTGAAACAGGTAAATAAAAGTTCCTTTTACACATGTGAACAGTGCTGCTCTGCTGGTGGGGGGGGTGGGTGACACATTCATTTGGCTTTAGGCTTCTTTTCCTGAAGACCCTTTTATGAGTAGCAGGAGACCCCGGAGTAGGCCCAGGGATGTTCAAAGAACAACTCAGAATCTGGGCACTAATGATAATGCTCTGGTCCAGGCTTTCTTGCCTCTGAGAGCTGAGGCGATGCACAGGAACCTTCAAGGGAAAGAAACTATAGATAGTGAAGACAGCACTTCAGCACTGATTCATTCGCCTGTGTGGGTTTCTTCATCCCGTGGCCACACACATTGACTTCCAAAAGCTAAGGACATCTCTTAAACCAGATATACATGGAAATGTGTATTGGAGAATAAGAGTCAATAAAAGTAGAATTGAATGTGCAGTTAACATGAGGTCAGATCTGTTTTCTCTGCTGAATGGACTTTGTCAGAATATGTAAAGTAGAAGTGAGGAGACTGAAGTCACTTGGAGAAGATGGCAGGCTTTCTATGGTTGATTGACAGTGGCTCAATAAGCTAAAGAGTCTGAGTTAAACTCAGAACACGTGATTTGACTTGTAGCTACGTCATGAGTACACGTGCCTGATCATCATTCAGTGCACCAGGTTTCTCCAAAGCTCTGATCCACAAACCTGGCCTGAAAACTGGGACTAAGAGTTAACAGATACAGCACAAAACCATATAAAGAGCCCCGAGGTGCACTCTCATTTTAGATAGGTGTATAAGCTCGGGTTTCTGTTACTGTGATGAACACCATGACCAAAAGCAACTTGTGAGTGAAAGGTTTATTTCACTTATACCTCCAGATAACAATGTGACACTGAGGGAAGTCAAGGCAGGAACTCACAAAGGGCGGAAAGCTAGAGGCAGGAAGTGAAACAGAGGCCAAGGAGGAATGTTGCTCGGTGGCTTGCTCTGCCTGCTTTCTTATAACATGGGACCAAAGCCCAGGGGTGGCACTGCCCACTGTGAGCTGCGTCCCTCCATGTACCCAGTCATCAGTCAAGAATATGCACCACTGGCTAATCTGGTGGGGGCATTTTGTCAATTGAGGTTTCTCTTCCAAAATGACTCTGTGTCAAATTAACCTAAAGCCAGCCAGCATGCCATTCCAGATGCAGGGCACGCTCTTCCATCTCTATAACCTCTCTCATCATAGATTTCATAGACTTCATGCAGGACAGGAGTCTCAATACCAAGGATATATTTTTCAAATTTGGGGAGAATCCACATAGCTCTACGTAGAAATACAGTTTAAAACATTTGCACAAAACGGTCATTCTTCTTAATCTCATCCTGATGGGAGATGGCGTTTTTAGTCAATGCCAGCGGCATAAAGCCAGAGGAAGGAGCCGCTGCTTTCTGACTGGTAGGAGCCTGTGATACCATCCTGGAAGCAGTCCCTGGGGGAACACTCACCTACTTTCTGATCAAGAGGACCCGACAAGTACACAGGGACTGTGCTTTTGGGGGACTGATGTCTTACTTCTGAGACTTCCTGGCAGTATAGTTCTCCTGAAAATTTAGAGGGGTCCCTTCAGAGAGTAGATGTCAGCTGGGAGAAGTGGTTTCTATAGCGGTGTGTCAGGGTGAATGTTTGCATACGAGTCCCAAGGCAAGGAAGAGAGGGAGATTATAACAATTCAGTTCAAAGGAAGATAAGACTTGGACTGAGATGACAAAATAAAAGCACTGGTGAGAATGGGGGATAAAATAGATATATTCAGGGACTGGGCAGAAGAAAGGAATTCTTAAGAATTTACAAAACTCCTCATTGCTGTGCCAATCATAAGTTATTAAAATTTAACATAATAATTGGTTTTAATGAGGAAATATAACAAGGCATAATAAGAAAATGATAAACAGTGACAAAGAAATAGGCAAGTAGCCTATGCCAAAACTCTAGAGCAACATTTAGTCACATTTCTGAAAACACCTGAAGTCAAAGCTCAGTCACAAAACCCAAGAGCCACTTCCTTCCCAGCCCACCTACTAGACTGTCTACACCTCTCTATTTTAGTGAAGTCATGGCTGCTGGCCTATGCAGGGTTTCCAGGAATCTAGAAGCATGCAAGGTAAGGCATGGTCTGCCCAGGGCTAGAAGGTCAGGAATGAGAAGAAAGACCTGTGCTGGGCATCCAACCCAAGGTGTGTCTTTGGGGAGGCCGAACATGGAGAGAGGGCAGGGCCTGAGCACCAGAGTAACAGATGTCAGAGAGAGTGGGTGGCCAGCCCTCAGGAAACACCCTGGGAGGCTTCCAGAGTATCTAAGACACTATCCTGAGTCACCTTACCAGCCCAACCACAGCTTCTTGACCTAAGAAAAGGAGTAGGCAGTCACTGAACACCCATGCGCTGTTCTCATCCTCCTCACCAAGCCTTGAAGGCCTCCAGTCACCACTGAAGAGCTACAGGAGGGACAGTGTACTCTATTTGCCATTGCACTGAAAGAAAGGCATTATCTGGGACCGAGATAGCAGAATGCTTTATATAAGCATGAATGTTTTACAGCATATGTCAGATAACAAGCTTGTAAGACGAATGTGCTTTGTAACACATGACAAGCTCACTGAGCTGTCCTCTTCTTGTGGGCTCTGTTACCGTCAGGCTTGAAAACACCTAAGGGAGCCACGTTTCCCAGCTCAAGGATGGAGGGTGTGGTTAGTTGTGCAATGCAATACTGTAAAAGACCCTGTTGTGGCTGGTTGATCAGTGGAATCGAATCGAAGACCCAGAGATGAATCCACAGACATAGGGTCACTTGATTTTTGACAAAGAAGCCAAATCCATTCAATGGAAAAAGGATAGCATCTTCAACAAATGGTGCTGGTCTAACTGGAGGTCTATGTGTAAAAAAAATGCAACTGGACCCATATTTGTCACCTTGCACAAAACTCAAATCCAAGTGGATTAAAGACCTCAACATAAAACCAGAGACACTAAGTCACTTAGAAGAAAAAGTGGGGAAGAGCCTGGAACATATTGGCACAGGAGACAACTTCCTGAACAGAACACCAACGGCCCAGGCTTTAATGTCAACCATTAATAAATGGGACCTCATGAGGCTGAGAAGCTTCTGTAAGGCAGGAGACACTGTCAAGAGAACAAAGCGACAGCCTACTGACTGGGAAAAGATCTTCACCAACCCTACATCTGACAAAGGGCTAATATCCAAAATATATAAAGAACTCAAGAAATTAAACACCACAAAACCAAATAACCCAATTGAGAAATGGGGCTTGGAACTAAACAGAGAATTCTCAACAGAGGAATATCAAATGGCTGAGAAACACTTAAAAAAATGCTCAACCTCCTTAGTCATCAGGGAAATGCAAATCAAAACAACTCTGAGATTCCATCTTACACCCATCAGAATGGCTAAGATCAAAAATTCAAGTGACACCACATGCTGGCGAGGATGTGGGGAGAGAGGAACACTCCTTCATTGCTGGTGGGAATGCAAACTAGTACAGCCACTTTGGAAATCTATCTGGTGCTATCTCAGAAAAATGGGAATAGGGCTTCCTCAAGACCCAGCTTTTCCACTCCTTGGAATATACCCAGAAGATGCTCCAGCACACAAGAAAATTTGCTCAACCATGTTCATAGCAGCCTTATTCGTAATAGCCAGAACATGGAAACAGCCTAAGTGTCCATCAGTAGAAGAATGGATAAAGAAACTGTGGTACATATACACTATAGAATACTACTCAGCTATTAAAAACAAGGAATTCCCGAAATTTGTGGATAAATGGATTGAGCTAGAAATGATCATAATGAGTGAGTTAACACAGAAGCAGAAAGACTCAAATGGTATATACTCACTTATATCTGCATACTAGCCCAAGGGGCATGTCCCACGAAAGCCTTCACTTACCAGGAAACTGGGACAGAGGGGAGGACATCCTATTGGGACTCTAAATGAGAGAAGCATGGGAGAATAGCAAAGTAGAAGGATCCAGAGGGTCCTAGAAACCTACAAGTAGAACATTATGATAGGCAGATTTGGGCCCAGGGGTCCCGCTCAAACTAAGGCACCAGCCAAGGACAATACAGGTGGTAAACTTTAAACCCCTACCCAGATCTAGCCAATGGTCAGAATATTCTCCACAGTTGAGTGGAGAGTGGGATCTGACTTCCTCACATACTCTGGTGCCTCACATTTGACCATGTCCCCTGGAGGGGGAGACCTGGTGGCACTCAGAGGAAGGACAGCAGGCTACCAAGAAGAGACTTGATACCCTATGAGCACATACAGGGGGAGGTAATTTCCCTCAGGAACAGTCATAGGGGAGGGGAATAAGGGGGAAATGGGAGGGAGGGAAGAATGGGAGGATACAAGGAATGAGATAACCATTGAGATGTAACAAGAATAAATTAATAAAAATAAAATAAAATAAAAAATAAATAAAAAAGAGACCCTGTTGTGACAGGAATCCCAGAAGGCCAGAGTATCTTTACTTGCCAGCCAGTAACCTCAGAAAGGCCATTAGCTAACATCCACTGCTATAAAATGGATTAACGCTAGTTTTATCATTTTCCTGGAGTGTTACCATTATGAGATATTAAAAATAACAAATATGGACATGTAAAAATCTATATCATAGCCGGGCATGGTGGCGCACACCTTTAATCCCAGCACTCGGGAGGCAGAGGCAGGCGGATCGCTGTGAGTTCGAGGCCAGCCTGGTCTACAAAGCAAGTCCAGGACAGCCAAGGCTACACAGAGAAGCCCTGTTTCGAAAAACCAAAAAATTAAAAAAAAAAAAAAAAAAAAAGGTAAAAAAAAAAACTATATCATTAAAACACCATATCAGGTAATGTTAAGAATTATTTACTGGGGGGATGGTAAAATGGCTCAGTGGGTACAGGTGTCGGCTACCAAGATGACAACCTGAGCTTAATCCCCAGGACGCACATGATAAAGGAACGAACCACTTCCCCCAAGTTTTCTATCTTCCACATGTATGCCATAGCAGCTGTATAAACACACACACACACACACACACACACACACACACACACACACACACACACCTATACTGGTTCAGGCATGGTGGCACTTTAATCTCAGCACTCAGAAGGCAGAGGCAGGTGGATCCATTTAAGTTCATGGCATCCTGGTATATAAAGTGAGTTCCAGGACAGCTAGGGCTATTTCACTCATAAACAAACAAAAAACAAAAAACAAAAACAAAAACCACAAAAGTGTACTGAAGTCTGTTCTTGTTCACAAACTCCTAAACACCCCGGTAGATCCCAGAGTCAAACAATTTAACATCTCAACAACGTGATTATTGAAATTACAGGACTATTGGAATGCTTCTGTTTTGCAAACCTACTGACTTCCCTCGCCTCCATTCGAAGTTTGAAGACTTACTTCAGTATTTCACACATGCTAAGCTCAGATGCTAAAGTTGTAACTCAAGTCAGTTCATCTTTCTGTTCTTTCCTTGTGAACGAAATCACCATGCATCCATGTCACAAATGAATAAGTTGGAAGTTACCTGCTTTGCCTCATCTGCTCACTCCCTAATTCCATTGCTGCAAACAGCACGTGCATCTGGCCCTCTCACTGTTGCCTTTGATTCTTGCTTCTTCTAACTAGTCCTCCAGTCTCTGTTTATTCCTCTCTGTTTTTTATTGTTGCTATTGCAAATATGTTGTTTTTCTAAAATTTAAATGCAATCAGGAGACGCTTAAATTCTTCACAGCGCTCAGTATAAAACCAAAGTCCTGAGGAACAGCTCAGAAGCGCTTCAAGATTTTTCTCACTCTCTTCTCCATAGCCCTGGCTTATTATTTAGTCTCTTGCTCCAAAATCCAGGCACACTGATTTGCATTTTCCCAAATACACAGCCACATCCTTGACTCCACGTGTTACCAGTGCTGTTCTCGATAGCATTGCTATTTGGCTCACACTTCCCATAGTTTGGTTTGGGTTCAGTGGTCCTGATGCTGGAACCATGGGCCTTGCAAAAGCCGGGCAAGTGCCCTACCACTGCATCACACACCTACCCTTAGACTTGATGTTGGTATCACTTCTTCCAGTAAACCGTCTCACACCACTCCCAACCCACAAAGCCCTTAGCATTCCATCTGCACAGCTGGGCTCTGCTAACACTCTGAACTTGAAGCCACTTTTCCACCATCTGTTTTCTTAACCAGATGTGCTCCCTGAGGGCAAATACTGAGATTTGCATTGTTTTTTTGTTTTTTTGTTTTTTTCCTCCAACAGGCCCCTTTCCCGCCTTGGAACAAGAGAGATTACTTCTGACCCTGATCAGGTAGTAAAAGCTGGGGAGACCCGTCCACGGAAGGAATTTTCTTTTGAATCCCTTCCCAGACAGGAAAAGGATCTCTTTAATTAGGCATGACCTTGAGGTTGGCCAACAGATGGATAAAAGCAGGTCAATGGTTTAATAATAGGTCTTCTCAAGACTGATGACATTTTAAAGGAATGTGCACAACTATCTGGGTATCCTCCGGTTTCGAGGCTGAAAAAAAACCACAGCATGCAGGAGACAGGCCCTCTCCTTCAACCAAGTGCCACGTGTCAATGAGGGTTTGTTCCCAAGGTCCAAGGCGTATCTTGCCCTTTGAGTATAACTCAGAAGAGAGACAGAGAGACTAAATCCTTTTGTAGTTATGATTTTGAATCTTCTACTGTATGGACGGTTCTCATGACTTTGATAACCAGAAGAGAAAAAAAAAGAAAGCCATTGCTCCCATGGTAACAGCATCTCCTTGCACTGACTCTAGACAAAAAAAGGACCAGAAGGAAAAAACCCTTAAACATTTTATTAGAAAACTCTTTCTTGCTTAGCAAATTTTAGAGATCCATTTGACCATCACTTTCCCCAGAAACAGTTATTATCATTGTTAAAGTGACGTCAACATACATGTATTACCTAGAAACCCCAGGCTGTGTTCCCTCCATCTTGTCTGACTAGCCATCCCAACCACAGTTGCTCTCTCTCACCCCTTGGCACAGCCAAAGCCCTCTGCCAAGGCAGAGTTCCCCACTGATGCAAGCGTCCTGGTGTCAATAAGAACATGGAGAATCCTTTGGAAAATCAATGGCAGCACTCCCATTTGGTCTCAGCAGAGATAACCTTCTCAGATTATCAGAAGCATAGGCAGGCAGGGAAATTTTCTCAACCTTTTGGCTGGAGGATATTCTCTGTCTCTCTCTGTCTCTCTGTCTGTCTCTCTGTCTGTCTGTCTCTCTCTCTCTCTCTCTCTCTCTCTCTCTCTCTCTCTCTCTCTCTCTCTCTCTCTCTCTCTCTCTTCAGTGAGATTTCCATCTGACAGAATGGGCACGTGCACCTACACAGGCAGATGCAGCTCCCGTATTGTGCCAGCTGCTAAGGCGGAAGGTAATAAGTTGTCTGTGGCCTGGATCACCTCATCAATATTTTAGCAAGTTCTTAGCTGCCTGGAAATCTATCATTCTGACTGTGCTTCTGGCTCACTTTGTTCTGGCCTTTGTTGGTACTCATTCCTCTTAACAAAATGGGGAAGGCAGGAAGACCCAAAGAAGCCAAAAATGCCACTACTTCTGAAACACTTTCATTCATGTTTGTATGAAAAACACCCAAATTAGTTCAAATTATTCATTCACAGGCTTACTGAATGAAGTGAGGACAGTAAGCACAAGGGAACTTAAAGTTCACATTTATTTTGTTTTCTATTTTTAAAAATATTGCTGTGATAGGCATCTATTTAGACTTGCCAGGCTTAACAAGCAAAAATAGGAGACTCCAGTTCAGTTCAATTTGGATTTCAGATAAACAATGAACTTTTCTGTCGTGAATGTAACATGATCTTTGGGATGGACAAAAAAACCAAAGGGGTATTTATCACTTATCTGAAATTCGCATTTATTGTGAGAGCTAAACAAAAGCCCCCTGCCCTGTACCATATCAGCTCAAGGCCAACTTCCTCTTTATCCCTTACTCAATTATGTGAAAAACCCACAATATAACAGCTACAGTAGATGGAAAATTTAGATAAGAGTTCCCCGGCAGCATGGCTCAAAGCCCCTCTGCCCCATACCTTATCAGCGCTAAAGCCATTTTCCCCTGTACCCCTTACCCAATTACTTAACATCAAGGCTTGGAAAGTTCCACTTCTGGTTTTTTGCCCTTATAAACCCTATATCCTAAGGAGTCGAGGCCGCCACCTTCCTTAGCTCCTGGGGAACATCCAGACGGTCCTTGCCCCGGAGCTTGCTCAATAAAAAGACCCCTGTGCGAATCGCATCTGGCTGGCCTCTGGAGGTCTAAGAGGGTTTTACAACTTGGACATAACATTTATCTAGACATCTCTGTTATATTCATGATACTGCATGTATTACTTATGGGTGAAGCAGATAAAGGAGAGAAAAACGGCACAGAATATGCAATGTGGTGGCAACAGTTCTCTCCAGAGTGCGATTTCTTCTGGCTTTATTTTTATTAAATGTGTATGAAATTTTCAATTCCCCAACCTAGCTTTTATAGTCAGAAAAGTAATGCAAGTTGTATGTTAAATGATCTGTATGTCAAGCTTATAGTTATGCAAATTTTACCCAAACAAAACTCAGTTATTTTGAAATAGAATCTGTGGTCCATTCTCCATGGCAGGCTAAAGGAATAACTGGCTCTGAGCATCCCTTGTCATCATCCTGACACCACAGGATCATCACTTTAGAAGAAGAAAATCAGCATTTCCATAGTGGACCACATCTACAAATGAAAGTGCTGGTATAGGCCACAGAAGGAAACAAGCTTAAGGGCTGCAGAACGGGGAAGAGTGTGCACTGCAGAAAGGAAACACAAATTGTCTTCAAAGTGATGGGTTTTTTTTTAACGCCTAAAGCACACACATTAGAAAAAGTAGGAATTAATAATTCTTGTCATATGATCCATTGATTCTTGTGATATCTTTTCTATAAAGCTGGACATTGCTGAGAAAATATTGAGCCAAAACAAAACAAATGTCACAGCCATAGGCAAAGCTCTCCTCACTGAAGTCTTACAGACCACAGACAGTCCCACTGGGGACTTTGTGAGCCGTTCAGAACCATGAATATTTGAGTGAATTTGCTGTATTATTAATAGTAATAAACCGAAGCTACTTTTCCACAACATAACAAACAACATCTAAGAATTTGCATTTCCAGTCCACTAGGGTCTCAATCAGATAGTACATTTGTTTACACGGACATTCATTTGAAGTTATTTTCACTCTGTGGAATAATTTGTTAAAATTTTGTGGTCTCTGTGGTTTTATAAATCACCCTAAGAAATGGTTCCTCATGGGTATGTTAGCATTCTTGGTGAATTTACATGATTAATGAAGATTAAAGGTTATTAAAAACTTACATGATAAATATTAAACATCCATTGTGATAATTACTGGCTCTTATTCAGAGTCATTCTGTAGTGACAGATGCTGTGAAGGGTCCCTGAAACAAAACAAAGGTGTTCACAAACGACCTGCCTCTTAACAGAAGCCTCCTTTCAACTTCTGATCTTAATGAATTCCTGGCCTTACTTCTATGTTCCCAGCCACAGACTGGAAGCTAACAGAGAACCAGCAGTCAGCATGGGGCGGGGATGGGGGTGGGGAGTTGGGGTGGGGGGGGGGTAAGACACTATTTTGTTTTTCAGCTTTCTTGTGCATTTCCCTTTTTATCTTTCCTGTGTTTTAGGGTCTTAATTCCAAAAACAAGACATAAGTGGTAATAAGGGCATAAACATTAAAGGGAAGAAAATCTGTTGCTGAGAATTTTTTTTTTTCAGGGAATCTAAAGCTCACCTCACTTCTCAAATGTCAAGTAGCTAGCCTGCTATGGCATTAAGTGATGCCTCTGTTCCTTGTGTAAAATCAAAACAGAACAAAAAGAAAAAAGCTGCCTCCTAGAGTTCGCAGTGCAACCAAAGCCAGTTTCTTTCAGCGTGCCAGTTAGCAGTCACCAAGCTGAGACAAGCCAAAGAGTCAGGAAAGCCAGGATAGGAGCAAGGGAAAACAGAGAACCAAAGGAAGGAAATGGAAGAGAAAGAGAAGGAGGGGAGGGGCGAGGGGAGGGAAGAGGGAAAGAGCATAGAAGGCAAAGAGGATGCAGGTAGAATAGTGAAGGGCAGTCACTTCCTGGGGAATGGTTTCAAAGGGAGGGAACAGGAGCATTTTTGACAACCCAAGGTGATTGAGAACAATCAAATTGTTTTGTTGGAGGCTGGGGAAATGGCTAGGTGCGAAAAGTGTGTGCAAACTTGAGAACATGGGTTCAGAGCCTGGGGATCCCAAGGGCTAGCTGACAAACTCCAGATTCCAGAAGAGACCCTGTCTCAACAAATTAAGGGGAGGGACTGAAAAGATGACTGAGCAGTCCAGAAATGAACCACTGGCCTCCATGGGCTCATTAATAAAACTCCTACTGCAGACACTTGCTTAAAAAAAGAAAACTACACACACACACACACACACACACACACACACACACACACACACACACACACGTTTTAACCAACCAAGACTTCTTGGAATATGTTTTACTCATTTGCAATTCAGATCCACAACTCGCACGCACATTTATGTTGACAAGACTGTCTATTGATGACTGCACCCTTGACCTTCATCTTGACTAAGTAAGGCTCTGTACCTCAGACAGGGCATCAGCATTTGGTGTAAGAATAAGAAAGGCAGATAAGAGATGCCTCAACTTTGAAAGCTGAATAAGCCCTGATCCTTTACATAGGGGAGAGGAGTAAGGGGAAAATGGGAGGGAGGGAAGAATGGGAGGATACAAGGGATGGGATAACCATTGAGATGTAACAAGAATAAATAAAAAAAAAAAAAAAAAAAAAAAGAATATTCCCGTGCTTCCTTGCAACTTAGCAACATTTTTCTTTTCTAAATATAATTGAAATATAATTACATCACTCGTGCACACCCAGTGTTTCCTGCATGTATATGCTTCTGAGCCAATGGGGTTCATTGCTAGAGAAGACTAATTCTCTTAATCTCTGCAATTAATAGTTGCTTGTAGCTCTTTTTCTAGGGGTGGGACCAAAAGGGTCCCTGGTTTAGGTTGCCATGTTGTGCTGGCTAGTTTTATGTGTATTTGACACAAGCTAGATCTATCTAAAAAGGGGGAACCTCAATTAAGAAAATGCCTGCATAGGATCCAGCTGTAGGGAATTTTCTTAATTATTGATTGATGGGGAGGGCTATCCTTGAGCTGGTAGTCTTGGGTTCTATAAGAAAGTGGGCTAAGCAAGCCATGCTGAGTAAACCAGTTGGCAGTACACCTCCATGGTCTCTGCATCAGCTCCTGTGTCCTACTTCCTGCCCTGTTTGATTTCCTGTCTTGACTCCCTTCAATGACCAACAATGATATCGAATTATAAGCCAAACAAACCATTTCCTTCCCAATTTGTTTTTGGTTATGTTGTTTCACCACAGCAGAGACCGATATCAACTGATGTTGGGATTGTTAGGTCTAGTTTAAGTATCCCTGTTGTTGCAATTTCATGGGTGCATCTCCCCTTTCATAGCTAGCAGGTGTAATGACGCAGAAGACTTCCCGGTGCTTTGGCTCTTACAATCTTCTTACACCCACTTCCACGATGTTTTCTGAGCTATAAGTATATGGGTTGTGTTGTTGATGATCATTTTTGGGGAGCCGGACACTCCACAGTCTCCTGTGCATTTTTGACCAGAGTGGCTTTCTATAATGGTTCCTTATCTGATGTTAAACTAGTTTATTTGATGAGGGATGAGATTTACACTTATCTGTGAGCATATAGATCAATATTTAGAATGCGTTTAGAAATTACCGTGCTGTAGGAATGTAGCAATAGTAAGTTCTCCTGTAAGATCCATGGCCTTGCTAACCAGATGCAGTTAGCTAGTTTTAAAACACCAGGCATGAGTCCCTCCTATTATCCAGGGATTGAGTGCAATTAGATAGCTATTGGTTAACTCCAGGATATAAGTGCCACTATTGCATCTTTAGGGATATCTTGCCATGCTGTTCATCATTATGTCCCATAGGCATCTCAGCTGGATAAGACTTTCTTTCCTCCCTTAGCAGGTTACATATCCTTGCAGTACAATGAAAGTTAGTCCTTAGAGAGCAGGCCTTCCAGCCAGTTATAGCTTAAATCTCCCAAGTCCTATGTCCAAAGGACATGGTGTCTTCAGCAATAGGAACTTGCCTTCAATTTCTAGAAGGCAACCAAGGAAAATAGCAATAGCTTATATTGTTTTGAGAGTCTCTTCGAGTCCTGTGACCAACAATTTGAAAGGTAGTTTCTCATGCCCAGTAATAGGGATTTTTGTTAGATAACTTATGACTTGGGCAGAATGTTATGATCCCATCCCATATGAAGAAAATGGGTGGAACAAAAATAGCCACAACAATGTAAAAACCCAGGTACAAAATGCCTAGAGTATGCCTGAACTCTAAAATTAAAATGTTTACATAAGGTTTATTTTAAATATATGCCTTTTCTATTGCTCATGGCAACCAACTTGTCTCTTTAATCATGAGGCCTTCTCACAAGAGACAGGTAGTGGCTTGACCTAATACAATGGGGGCCCACGAGCCCCATAAGAGGATATTTAGATCTACACATCACAATGGTACTATACATCCCCTTTGAGAGAAATCAAAATAAAACAGACTTAATGACCATGTTTCCTTGAAAGTCTTCATCTGGACTAATTTCAAAATGGCTATCAGTATCATCCAGCATCACAGATGTTCCAGTCAGGACTTTAGTTAAGCTCTGAACTTTCTCAGCATTCAAAGACTGGACAGCAAATGTTTCAGCCAGTTGTCTTAAGACTGGACAATATCCTAATTATTCTGAGCCCCCAAGGAAAAAAAAACTACATGCCATTCCCATGTGGGGGATGGATGGTTTTGGTTATTCTATGAGTAATAGATGTTGGTTATTGTTTAAAGGTGTTATTTATAGGAATGGTAAGTAAAAGAGTAGATTATTGAATCTATTTTTATACCAAAGAACATTAATAAGCCAAAAAATCTTATATTTATATATATCTTTGTATTATATTTTGTTACAACATGCTAAAGTATTGTACCTACATAATTCTCAAAACTGCAATGTTAAGTTCTAGTCATTTTGAAAGCTACTATCATTAACTATTTAGGATAATTAAGAAATGTATATTAGTGATACAATCAGACTCATGACCATGTTAGATACTGGTTTAGTTAATTACAAAAATATATTTCCTAGATCGACAGAGGGCAGCATCCCATTCTACTTCAAAAAGCATCACAGGCTTCTTCATATATGTCAAGCAAGCCACTGGGTGAGAAAATGACCTTGTGTCAACTACAGCAAAATATTGTCCAAACAGGACAAACTGGCTGCAGGAGCTTTGCAGGTACAAGGTAACCAAAGCCTTTATGATTCTCGCTTCACAGAAAAATCTGTCAAATATTCTGGGCCAGAAGGCTGAAGATGATGCTCCAATGCTATAGAAAAAATTTAAGGGACTGTCCAGGCAGATAAATATTTGTCATTTCTACACTTTTGGAAGCTGTATCAGATTGACTTGGAGTAGGGGTGGCAAAGGTAGACACTGCGTAAGTTCTGGGGACTTGTTCTGTGGCTGTTTTACCTGCTGCTATGGACTGTTGGGCTCCTTACTGGCACAGAGGTTCACTATGGAGACCTGGTATCTGGTTTCAAGAATGAGGCCTGAACTGAATTCCTTTTCTTTCCCCAGAGAGTAGTGTCTTTATCATCTGTTTGTAGTTGGGGAAGGTCTGACAGAGGAAATTGTCCTTCCTGTCTTCTTTAATTCATCTTTCCATTTTATCGTACTAAGACCAAACATGGGAGCTCACTTCTATCTATCTATCTATCTATCTATCTATCTATCTATCTATCTATCTATCTCTATCTCGTGTGTGTGTGTGTGTGTGTGTATGTATGTATGTATGTGTGTGTGTGCATTCATGTTCATGTGTGTATGTGTGACAATTATAGAAGAGTTCATTAATTCAAGGTGGGGAGAGACACAGTAGGAGTTGTAGGAGTTGAAAGGGAAGGAAAGAGACAGAAGTCATGTAAATCTAGTACTCACATATGAAATTTGAAAAAAATAAAAATTTAAATTAAAATGCATTAAATCTTCTTTTGTCTTCTGACTAAAACTTTGGATTGTCAGATGAGGAAACACACACACACACACACACACACATACACACACAGCACAAAGCACATGCAGACACACACTCAGTATTCTTGTCTCTGAAGGAAGCAGATTGTCTGGTTTTCTTCTCTATGCTACTCTTGGTGAGCTTCCTACGTTCTGAATCCCCTGGGCCACAGGCCTCACTTGCTCAAGTGTCAGCTCATCTGGCAGTGTTGTGTGGTTCTCCAGTTCCTGCCAATGTGTCACCGCAGATAGGCTTAGATGATTTGATGGGAAGCAAATAGTGTCTTACAAATAGCAACTCGACTCTCAGCTGTCTCCTGACCAACTACAAATCTGGTGAGAGGGTTTGGAATCCCAGGAATACAGCATGGCCTTCTTTTCTTGAGAAAAACATCTCAGGAGGGTGGCGGGATGGTGCAGCTGGTAAAGGACTTGCCACCAAATCTTTCAATCTGATTCTGATCCCAGGACTCACAAAAGGAAGAGACTTCAAACTGCCCTGAGTGTTGTCCTCTGACTTCTGCATGGGATCCATGGAATGTACACACACACACATACACACACACCACACACACACACACACAAGCGCACATGCACACATAATATATGTGTGGATATATATATGTTATACATACATATTGACGTAACAATATAATATACTCACTATTTTATAATTACAATAAAATATAAATGTGTACATAGAATAATAGTTATATAAGTTAAAACTGTGTTTGGATTTAAAATTATGAACATAGAAATATAATAAAGTATGTTTATTATTTAAATTATAAATATATATTCCTTATTCAATTTATTACAAATTATACATGAATCTCATTTCTGTAATTCCAAGTAGCTGCATTTATAGGCAGTAATTGAAATCTTCTGTTTGAACTAAGCATCCTCAAGGTAATTTGGTGTCATGAATGTATAGCTTTTTTCTTTTAGGAACCATCCTCTGAATACACTAACTTAAACATTTTATATTCTAAGTTCTGCCAAAGCTTTCTTGGCAGATATTTGAAATGACTTGGATTTAATAGTCACTCAAATGAAGTGGGCCTTTGGTTCTTATCAGAATTTGAAGACAGTTCTTCAGACAGGCCTAGTGAGCCAGCAGTGAAGCCACACACCAAAGAAGCTGCACTTTGAATCCCCAGGTGGCTTTATTCAAAGCAGGCTATTTTTACATTACCTAAAATGAGCACAAACACAGTAGCGTGTTCACAAAACAAGAGCCCACGTGTTCCTCCTCCACATGGTTTCATAATACTCTAATTAACCTGAAGTTGTGTGTTAGCTGATGTCTGTAATGGGGTTGTAATAGGAGCCTCCCACTACATCATAACTAGAAGTCACAGCTAATCATCCTGAAATACCATCTAGCTTCTCAACTTGATGCTCACTATAAAACCATCCAAAGAGTTCAAATAGATAGTCTATTCATCATCTATTCTTAGAGGAAATGCATTCCAGTTACAACTTTGGATAAGTGTTATAATTATTTTTCCAACTTTTGGCAAAAAAAAAATTCTAATCAAAGAAATGGAGGAAATGTCATAAAAGTAAAAAAAAAAAAAAAAAAAAAAAAGGTAAAGACAGAGTCAGTGAAGAATTGCTATGACTGACTTTAAATTAAATTTAGTCATAGTGAATGGTGCCATGAGTCAGAAAAAAAATAATGCATTTATCTTTGTCTTTTCTGTATTTAGGTAGAAAACTTAAATTTTTTTCTTTTGGCTAAAACTAGCTTTAAAAGACTCTAAATCCAGTTTCCTAATCCTTAACCTTCCAGCACAAGAAACAACTACCATGCTTAGCTTCTCAGACCCCATTTATGTACAGCAACATGTACAAACAACATCACAGCAAATCTTTAGAATTTGGTAGAGAAATTTACTTTGAGTTTTGTAAACTCATGAAGATAAAATGTAATTTTCCAAGAGCCTAAAAAAGATGAATTATTTTCTATAAAAGGGTAATGATTTAAGGACTTTAAAAAATTAGTGTATATTCGTTGAATAAAAATGTCATGACAGTGTTTTCACACACGTATATAATATACTTTGACAATATTTGTCACCTGATATTCTGTTCTGATTCCTCCTACTTCTTTCTGGTTTCCATCCTCTTCTCAAATAATCCCTCTTCTATTTGCACCTCTTATTTTGTTATAATTGAGACTGTACCTATGGGAAACCAACATGTGGTACTTGTCTCAGACTGGCTAATTTCATTTAACATGATGATCTCTAGCTCCATAATTTTTTTTTCTGAAGATGACATAATTTCATTCCTATGTTTGAATAAACTCCACTGTGTACATGTAATATACTTTATCTAGTCATCTGTTGGTGACCATCTGAGACAGTTTCATGACCTTCCCTCCATCTCAGAAAAGATTGCTCTTGAGCGCATGACTCAGAAAATAAAACAGCCATGTCTACTTCCCTTTCACCCGTGAGAAAAGTGTCTCTGTTCCTATGGTAACTCTCTTATTATTCTTGGGGAACGCATTACAAGGATGCCACTTTTGCAACTATTTATTTCCTCTATTTATTTTTCCCCTATCTTATCCCATCAGCTCCAGGACATGCTCATGTTGCTCATGCTTTCTCCCTGCACCCCCGCCCCCTGCCTCCCCGTTCCATTGGCACTCGATTGACGCAATGATGTCATTGGGAAGTTGATTTCTTTCCATCTCTGTATCCATTCATACTCTTAGTTTCATCCTTAAGGCAGTGTCCCTTATGGTGACAAAGTCACTGCAGCAGTTCTAATTCCATATCCACAAACCATGGCCTATGAGATGATTAAGAAGAGTGGTTTGGCAATTTTCTTGGTGTTCTCAGAAGGCCATGAAATACTTCTTTCCTTAGAAGCTTACAGAAAATGAAACTATAGTTATTTATGTTTGCCAAATATTTACAGACCTATTTCTAATCAAGTCTTTTGGATAAAGGAACATCAATATGGAGAGTGACTTAAATCTGTGTTATGTGAGTCAATGTCTGTGATAATCGAGAGGAAAGATTACCTGATTTGGATGCAACCATCAGAGCTCCAAGTGAGGAGCCAGACCCCTCCAAATATGACAGGTGATGCACATAGTGATGAGAAAGAAATGATGGATGGAAAGGGGGCCACTATCCCACACATCCTTTCCGAATTATATGTTTCATACCTCAATGTGAGATGGCCATACTAGAACTTTTACTCCCATCTACTGTCACTGGATCTGGTATATTCTCCAGGATCTCAGTAAATTCTAATACTTATCCCTTTGTTAATGACCAGAATTTAAAGACTATCTTAACTTGATTTGATTTCTACCATCTCACCATCAGCGGGGTCTATGAGTCCCATATCTCACATCTATACTAAAGCTATTGATTTCCTGATTCCAAGACCACTGTCTTGATGTTTCCACCCTGTAGATTTTACTCTGTTTTCTTGGGTCCTATAAAATATTTTAGAAAACATATCCTAACTATAATCAGAACCATTTACGCACAGAAGCATTAACAGCAACAGAATGAAAATTGCCAACACAGAAGAGGGTAAGCTTTAATATATTTTATCAAAATGTCAATATAAAATCCATGTTTATTAATCTTGATCTTAATTAAACAATTTAAGCAAATAAAAAATATGTCCAGAGATGCCTACAGAATGGGAGAAAACTCTTTGTCAGCTACACATCTGGGCAGTGATTAAAACTTATACCATACGAAGAACTCAAAAAACTCCCCAAATCAGTAAGCCCAATTAATAAATGCACAGATGAAATTATGCTGGCTGGTTTAATGGCAACTTGACATGGCTAGATTCATCTGAGAAGAGGGACCATTAGCTGAGAAAACGCTTCCATAAGATCTGCCTCCATGTAAGTCTGTGGTGCATTTTCTTGATTAATAATTGATATGAGTGGTCCCAGCTGTCCTGGGTTTGTGGCCTGGGATGTGTAAAAAAGCAGACTGAGCAAGCGTGTATGCAGCATCCATCCATGACCTTGCTTCAGTCTCTGCCTCCAGGTTCCTGCCTTGAGTGCCTGCTCTCGCTGTCCTCAGTGATCAAGTGAGACCTGAGAGTTGTTGGCTAAAATAAACCCTTTCCTCTTCAAGTTACTTGTCCTGATGATGTTTTATCGCAAGAGTAGAAACCTTAACTAAAGCAAAAATGGACAGACAATTCTCAAACGATAAAATACAAATGGGAAAAAAAAACCATGAAAAATGTTTATCATCATCAGCCATCATGTTAATGCAAGTGATGCAAAAAGACCCCAAAATAACCAATGTAATCCCACGCAAGAACAGCTATGCTGGTGATGTCTCTGTACTCTGACTTTAAATTACCCTACAGATCCATAGGAACAAAACAGAATACAGCTTGCACAAGCTCAGCCTCATGAACTGATGGAACAGAATGAAAAACCCAGAGACCAACCCACACAGCTACACTCATTTGACTTTGAACAAGGAAGCAAAAACCCACGTTGTAGAAAAGACAGCCTGTTAATAGTAAATGAACTCTTAGCAAAATTGTATTATAGTACAATCTACAAAAAAAAAAAAAAAATGGACAAGGAAAAGATTAGCTCTGATCTTTCACCATCTCGAAAGTGAATTCCTCTGCGACTGAGAAAGCGTTATCTTGTTATTTCTCACCTCACAGGTTTTTCCTGGTGGATGTCCCACTCTGGCAAATGATAGGATTTGTGTTCACAGGTTCCCTGGTTGAAGATGGTTTTATGGGGGGACAATTTGGGCAAAGGAAAAAAGAATACTCTTCCAGAGACCGATAACCATACTATCTAACTCATAAGCCACCCCAGAAGGGAGGGAGCCCACCATGCCCAAAGCCACTAAGCATCTTGCTTTCCTCTCTCTCCCATGTCAAGGAGAGATTTCTCATTGCTTGATGCCTTTCAAGGGTCCAGAGATGGAAAACAATAGGCAATATGACACTGTCAGCTACCCAAAGCCCCGGAAGCTCACAGCCTTGCATTATGATGATCCTTTCCTATTTTTGTTTTCAAAAGAGAGCAGAGAATTAGGATTATGTCATTAAAACATTAAACCATTGACTTAACCTTCTATTTGAGGCAGACGAGTGGTAGCAACGGAGACAGAAAGAGACATCTCTGGGGTATATTTTGGAAAGAGATGGACATATATTGTGGTTGAAGAAGTAGCAAATAAAAAAAGAACTAAGAATTACTGAGGTTTTTGTCTTTGAGTAACTGAGTTTCTTGGAGTGTTTGCCCCTGCTGGGAAAAAGACATATAGTCAAGAGATAGGTTTGTGGAGTAAAGAATAGAAATTAGAATGTTCTGATTTGGGCCACTTTAATTTTTGCAGTCTTTGATAAGCCATGTAAATGCGGACCCAGTCCCAGCACTAATCCGCGCTGGCAAACCCTGTGTCCAGAGGGGAAATGTCATTGTCACACTAAACCAGCCCCTTCATTTCTGTCAGCCATTTTCTCCCAAATCTTTCAAAGGTTTCTACATTTCGTTGTCCTGTTCCTAACTCTGAAATTTCGACGCCCAGGCCATTTCCACCCCACTTTTCACTACTTTGTGTCCTCTGTGGTTATTAGAACTAAAAGAACAAGATTGCATAAGTTCTGCTGGCTGTGTCCATCATAATGCAAGAAACAACTCAACTAACAATAAAAAATGCAGTCGTCTGAATATGGTAGAACTTGTGTCTTTAAGCCATTCCTGCTCACATCCTTCTCACATACTCAGGGACCAGCAGGCAGCAAAGATTATTGAGTAGTATGTGCCCTACAACATCTGATTCTCTTGACCATAGCAATAAGGATGATAGCCAGGTAACACTGCAAAAGCATTAACAGAATTCTGGTTACCAAATGCTCCAGTTGTAATATTAAAACTCATCTCAAAGTCTAACAACAATCTCAGTTCACAATGATTGCTCCTAATCAAGTATGTCTGTCTCAAAAAAGACTCCAGCTTTAACTAGTATCTTCTTCATCACTTCTTACTTTGTTCATGCTTTAAGATGGTAAAAGTCAAGATGGATGTGGTGGCACATGTCTTTAATCTAAGCATTTGGGAGGCAGAGCCAGGTGGATCTCTGGGTTCAAGGACAGCCTGGTGAGTTCCAGGACAGACAGGCCTATATAGAGAAACCCTGTCTAAAAAAAAAGAAAGAAAGAAAGAAAGAAAGAAAGAAAGAAAGAAAGAAAGAAAGAAAGAAAGAAAAGAAAGGAAAAATAGAAGTCAAATGAAGGAAGGCAGGGAGGGAGCAAGGGAGGCTGTGCCTGCATCATTTTATCTCCACCTTCTCAAACAGTACATCACTTTAACCCAGAGTGCTGTTCAGAGCAGTTTGATGTTCTAAGAACATCCAGTGAATGCCTTGGGTAGACTATACACATAATTCACATTGCTTACTCTGTGAAAAGAGAAGCAGTGGGGATGAATAAGTGCGTATTTCTTACATCTCTTCAGAAAAGGTTCTTGGGAGTAGATCATTCCCACTGATATTAGCAAGGGGTATGAAGGCACAAAACAGGAGAAGACAAAAATGATGCTAGTTAGTCCAAAAAGAAAATGCCTTGAGTTGAGGCAAAGCCCCAGTCAGACTGGCAACTCAGAAGGATACTTGCCTAAGGAGTGGACATGCTGAGGCTCTTATGCACGTTCAACAGAAGACATTAGAATCTGTGGGCAGGAATTTGATTTTCATACCTGAGAAATCCTCAGAGCAAGTGTTTTAGTTCCTTTTCTGATGCTGTGATAAACACTGACCAAAGGCTCCCTGGAGACACAAGGATTTCCTCCATCTTACACCTAGGAGTCTACGTGACTGGCACTTAGGGCAGGAACTCAGCAGGAACCTGGAGGCAGGAACTAAAGCAGAGGCCACAGAGGAATGCTGCTTCTTGGCTTGCTCCACATGGCTTGCATGATCCACATTTGTATACAACTCAGGAGGACCATGTGTCCAGGAGTGGCATCACCCGCAATGGACTGGCCCCCTCCTGTCCATCATTTTTCAAGTAAATGCCCTAGACCAACTTGATGGAGGAATTTTCTCAGTTGAGGTTCTCTCTTCCAGATGACTCCAGATTGGGTCAAGTTTTTAAAGAAATGAACAAAAAAAACAAACAAAAACCTAAGCATCATACCAAGTGACAGCAATTATAAGTAAAGCTAATCAGGCTAGCCAGTCAGAAACACCTCCATGTTGCTCTCCAGTGCTCACCTCCATAAGAAATTCATTTGTGTTGCACAACTCAGTCTTCTGGTGTAGACAGAAATATTTCGTTTTTTAGAAATTACTAAAAATATTTATAGCTTGACGAAGCTAATTTAAAACACACAGCAAAAGCATGCATGTCTTCGGTTCTCTGGGCTACAGCTGCAGGGATGGTGCCTTGTCCCTCAGCTGCGCTGGTTCAGACAGGAGCTCTCTGTGAAAGCGGTTCTGTACTCAAGATGACCCTTAGGCAGACAACAAGGTCTTTCTGCGCATTGGCCAACTGTCATGGGAGGAGATGCAATTGTCTCCTGCCTCGTTTTCCCCAAACTTTCTAGGCATTTGGGCATCAATATCCTCAATTCATCTGGCAGTGAGGTAGTCTTCTATTTGTTTGGGTTTTGTTTTGTTTTCTGACCCAGGAAAATATTTTCATAATCTATTTCCTAATCTAGGAAAAGCTAAATCTTAGCTCTGTTTATAAAGAAAAAAAAAAAAAAAAAAAAAAAAAACTAAAACTAAAACTTGTCCTAAAAAACAAGTGTGATTAAATAAAGCAGTTGGGAAAAAATATTTTCTTTATTCTGCTGAGAAAATTCAACAAAGCCTGAGGACTCCATGGCCATTAGCAATCCTGGCCAAGGTAGGAAGGTAGCCATGCTTACCCTGCCCAGCAGAAACAGCCATAAGACATTCCTGGTCTTTTTCTGCCCCTAGGATAGAACAGCTGCTATTAGCTTCTTTAATAGCTCTAGAGATTAACTCCCTCATCTCTCAGCAAACTAGAGGAATCTGTTTTTCTCTGATGGAACTAGTAATACTTCTTGTGGAAAAACTATTTTGCCATAAATGTTAAAGAGCACACAAGGAGAAACAATTCGCTAGCTCCAAAATGGACAAAGAAAAAAGAAAAAAAATCCAAAGGGAAGGGAAAGGAGAAGGGAAGGGCAGGGAGGCTGTCAGGAAACAGGAAGACCCACTAATCGTGTTTGTTCTGAGGACATGCTCAGCGGATGCTGATTTCACGCTCTGCATTTAAGGCACATATGTCTCCTGATAAAAGCAAAGGGAACGCAATTATAAAGCCTGACAATGTCATCACCATAAAGATCTCTGAAAGTTATTGTCTTAAAATAAGTGCCTGGGAGGCCTGGATAGTCTCACCCACACAAAAGTAATTTTTTTTGTCATCTTCATATTTAACAACGCTAATTCCCAGCGTGGGGCTCCGATGACGAGTGCAATGTTGTGAACCATGACATTTAACAGATGAGCAGGCTGTTCCCCCAAATGAGCCACTGCGCTGAGACTGGACCAAAAAAAAAAAAAAAAAAAAAAAAAAAAAAAAAAAAAAAGCCTGAAATGAATCACACACAGCGTACAATGGCACAAAAGATGATTCACCAGGTCCCAGGGCAAATAAGAAGGGGTGAATGGGAAGCACAGTCCCAGTGAGTAGAGTTTATTGGTCTGTATCACACTGAGCCTGCAGCCCAGGGGATGCTACAGAAAGTGCTGTGATGGACAGGGCAGGGCGTGAAGGAGTGAAGGAGCTACTGGGATGGTAGCACTGCTGCTGCCCGCTGCCGTGGCTGCACTCAAGCCTCCAAGTGGCTGCGGTGGGATGACTTATCCAGAAGGCTGCACAGCTGGCATCAGATAAAGCATTTGGGATCGTTTTACTTGTACGATACCTAGAGGCAGCATTCCCTCTCCAGTGCTAAATCTAAACCATTCCTGTCATTTCAGGCTCTAATGAAATCTGTCTCTCAACATATTTCTCACAGGATGTCTCCGTCTTGGAAACAGTATGTGATTCCCCTACCAAATAGGATCACCTAGTTTTATAGGGGGAGAAGGACTTCCTCTAACTTTTTTTTTTTTTTCATCCTGCAAGCGATAACGATAGGCTATCCAGCATGGTGAAGGTGTGGGGGAGGGGGCACACTAGCACTGGCAACTAGCTCACCCTAGAGGTGACTGCTCACTGACTCATAAAAACAAACAAACAACCAAAAACCCACAGATTGCTTCTCAAAGCTGTCGTTTAGAGAAAGAGGAACAGAAAAAAAAAATGTGGTATGATAAATATTCCCACAGAAGCACAGCCTTGGTGGATTCAGGGGAAACTGGAACTGCCTTTCTAGGGGTTCACCATACAAGAGTGTAAATAAGGGGCTAGCCCTTGCCTAATTGTAACTCTAATGTAAAATATTCCTAACACACCCCACACATACACACAAGGCCAAAGCCAATGGGAATATATGAATATATTGAATTGAAGCTTGATTGTTGAGTCAACTTTACTTCTTGATGCAATTTAAATCAATATTGTGACTATTGCATATCTCAACTGTAGGTTCCAAAACTATTTTAAGAAATTAGAAAGCAAGTTTAAGGGAGTCCCAGAAAGAGCTCCAGTTAGAAGCCCAAACACTAGCACTCTTTGCAACTGGTAAATGAGCATCTTGCTCACATCCATTATAACCCACAGGCATTACCACATCTTTAACTTTTCCCATATGTCCTGGATTTGCATGGTGACAATACTGCTGCTTAGCACAGTTTTTCACTTCATCCAGAAATAGCCAGAGAAGTGGATGCTATTTCTAGCATGCCAGGAAGGACGCCTAGGATTCTATGCAATTAGTTAACAGTACTCACAAGGGGCTGCAAGTGCAAGGAAGGGTTGGCAAGCCTTGTTTGGTCTGGGTGACCTCCTCTTGCTTTGCAATGAGGCTCAAAAAAAAAAAAAAAAAAAAAAAAAAGAAAGAAAGAAAGAAAGAAAGAAAGAAAAAAGAAAAAGAAAAAGAAAAAGAAGAAGAAAAAGAAAAAAAAAGCAGATGACCAAGCTCAAGTTCCCACAGTCCTCTGGTAAGTCAAGCAGTGTCCAGGTCACCAGAAGCCCTCATCAGTGAAACCTTGGGAGAACTAAGATATCTTTAGTTCTTCTATGTCCAAAGCAGAGAAGCCTCTAAAGTCACTGAGACCCCAAAAAAACCTCTTAAGTCATCAGTTTGAGTGGACTTTTACCAAACTGCTAGATCTGCTAGGAACGGTGGCATTATAGCATGTGAGTAGTTCATATTGCTTCCACTGGATAGCTTACGGAAGGTAGCAGAAGTCTCCGAGGAGGACGCTGGTTCTGGGCGGAAGTCCTGAAGTCCTACCTCACAGATCACTGTAGGTGTCAAGGTGGCTTTTTCTTAAACCTCAGAATTGATTAAAACAAAACAAAACGAAACACTCACAGTCCTATCAAAACGACTTTCGTGTTCCTGCAATTCTCCTGTGCTTTGTCAGTCACATTAACCACAGCTGAGACGTGGCAACCCCTCAAGACTCTTTTTGATGTAGTCCTTTCCTTCTAAAGGGCATTTTCTAAGGAGTCAAGCATTTATAGAAGCCTAGTGTGTGTGAGTTAGTTCTTGTGAGGGCAAATTCCTGTTTGGTATTATGTGCTATGTTTTATTACCTTGTGATGAGAGGCACCCAGGAAACAAAATCAATTGCACAAAGTCATCTATAGAATGCAGTTGCCTCTGTGGCAATAACGAAGATAACGCTAGATTACCAAACCAAACCTTCCCACACTTGTTCCATCCGAAGAACCGAACTAATCATAAACAGCTGCTGGGTGGATTTAATCAAGTAAAGGTTTTCTCAATGAAAACGTGTTAGCACAGCCTGCCTGTTGGCCTTTTTTTTTTTTTTTTTTTTTTCAGATTTACTTAAAGAAAGGTGTGGTAGCGCATGCCTTTAATCCCAGCACTTGGGAGGCAGAGGTAGGTGGATCACTGTGAGCTTGAGGCCAGCCTGGTCTACAAATCAAGTTCCAGGACAGCCAAGGCTACACAGAGACACCATGTCTAGGAAACAAAACAAAACTAAACTAAGAAACAAACAATCAAAAAAGATTTGCTTTATTCATACTTACGTGTATGGGTACTTTTGGAAGTCAGAAGAGAGCATCATATGTCCTGGGGCTGGAGCAACCAGGCAGTTTGTTGTGAGCCCTCTCATGTGGGTCCTGAAAATCAAACTCCTGGATCCTACAAATCAGCAAGCACTTTTTTTTTTTTTTGACAATACATCATTTTAATAGTGTTGTATACAATGGTGTAAAAGGGTAAAAGATATTCTACTACAGCAAGTCTGTCAGTCTGGAACTGGAGTAATATACTGTACAAAGGCATAGAAAGTAGACGTAAGTGTAACTTTAGTGACCCACAATTCATGGATATATGGTCACATAAAAGCTAATGCACCAGATATGACTTACCTGAGAAGACAAAAGTGAAAATAGAACATGGTCCAGAATTGAACAATAAATCGGAATGTGACACAGGATTGTGAAGCCTACAAAATGAACTCTTATAGCAGTGGGTTTGGATTTCAAACAGATAGCAGGAAAAAGTAGTTAAAATTGTGTTGTACTGTTGTCATCGATATAAAATTGCACATATTTAGTGCATTAATTCTACTCACATTACCACAAAAAATACAGTAAACTGTGTTCTCCACACACTCTCATTCTATCCATGTTTCTGTGTGTTTACAGTTGAAGAGATAGAAAAGTTGTTTTTCTACCCTGGCAACTCAGTACTTTCTGAAATAGCCTCAGGGCTGTTCTATATTTTCTGAGAAAAACCACACCCTCATACCTGTCCCAAACACCGGATAGCACGTGATGTCCCAAGCTGAGCTCTTGCCCCCTCAGGGATAAAATAACTAGTAACCAATCATTTTAAAGGGCATTCTTAAGAACCAATCATGGTCCACAACTCTGTTTAACCGCCAATTCTGCTTCTGTAGGGGTATGAAAGACCCAAGCTTCAGCAAGCACTCTTAACCAATGAACAATATCCCCAGACCCTTAAGTCCTTGATCAGATGTTCAGAACAGCTTGATTAGGATTTCTTGTTGATTTCTGCAAACAGAATTGACATTTTCTCTTTAGTTAAAACATGCTGTAGTTGGCAAACCCTGATATAACGCATCCTCAGTTACTGAGATGTTGTAGAAGTTGATTTGTAAGCAGATTGTGAAACAGGCCCATAAACGCCAAGTAGAAAACTAAGCCCTACTTTTAAATACATTCTCTTCCTCGTTAAAAAAAAAAAAAAAATTAATAAAAAGAAAACACCAATTCTGATCTCTTCTATCAGGGTGGAAATTTCAGTTCTTCTGACAGCAACTTGTTATACGGGATCGCTAGCTACAAACTAAACTTGCTTCCTTGAGCAGTGACACTCAGGGGTCGGGCCTGTAGGACATGCCTGGATCCTGTGGACTCTGCCTTCAGGATGGAAACACACCACTCACAGACTAATGGGTCATTGCAGGAGTGGCTTGTTTACACAAGTTGAGTTTTTGTCTGGCCTACTCTGCCTTACCCTGTGATATCCTCCACCATGTTAGCATCTGGCAAGAAGCCCTTACCAGAAGCCGTTCCTATGATGCTGCACTTCTCTGCCCCCAGAGAGGTCGACAGGCTTCTGTTTTTTATACCCACTCCTGGGGATTCCATTCTGGGAACAGAAACGGACTAAGGCAATCCTGACTTGCTGCAACTCATCAGAATAATCCTCTGAAATTCCTGTATTGAATGCTTGCTAATTAAAATCCTGACCTTTATGGTCTCTAGTATAATTATTAAAATAGATTCAGCCAGTATGATATGTACAAGCACAGAATTATATTCTAATGGAAATGTTCATAAAATAAATGCCAACTTTAAAACTCCTAAGTTCACTGACAACTCAATTTCTTATTAAATCTGTTTGCACTGATTGGCTTTTTTCTTGTGTCCAGTTTAATGCACTATGCACTACAGCGGTGTCCCCCATCAACCTACCATGTGGCCATACCACTTATGCAATAGCCAATGAATACTGTGAGGAAAATGACTGTTAACCAGATTTTATGCCCAGGAAGAAAAATAAATGCCCTGAGGCATTTGGGGAGCCTGCATCTATTCACAAGCTATCCCAATGGGCGCCCTTCATCTGAGGTGGACTTTACAGATTCAGTCTCAAAGCAGGGGAAAGAAGCAGCTGGACAGTAACAGGATTGCATCAGATCAGGTGCACAGAGCACATCAAACTGGGTCTGGTCGCCCTAGGCACAGAATAAAAACTGTGGTATCTGGACATCTTTTCTTCTGTGGACATACTTCTCCTTGGCTTCTGTGCCATGCAGCGAAGGGAGGCTGGGTACTGGACATTTCTAATACTGAAGGCAGAATCGAGCTTTGAGTTCCAGCTGTGTGGAAGAGGAACAACTGGGTTGTGTGCACCTGCTGAGCCACAGCGCTGCTTCTCCATGAGCACAAGGTGGAAAGGAAGGGACTCCGAACACAGCCATCAGCATTGCTCACATGCTGTTGCCTAACAGGGGGTGAATGTTCACAGTTACTAGACACACTGATTCGGCCACTAGTGCCCAGAATCCTGGGATAGAGGGAGAGACGAAGACAAAAGCCATTCACCTGGCTTCTACTGTCTGAAAAGGGAACTGGAGAGATACTCAGAAAAAGTTTAAGCCCCCATTACTTAAATATGTTGCCATAGCTTGGGTGGAGGGGCACTGGGGAATTATTTCACAAGCTTTCATCTTCCAAGAAAAAGCATACACAGTGGCCATGAAGGACACTGGCATTCAGTAACCACACACACACACACACACACACACACACACACACACACACACACACACACACACACACACACACACACACGGTCCTCAGAGGTCTAAAATGGGGCTGACCATAAGCCTGTGAAATAAGCAGTAAGCTGCAGTCAGGCATGGCTTCTGCCTCAGTTTCTGCTTCCAGGTTCCTTGAATTCCTGCCTTGACTTCCTTCAATGAAAGTGTAAGATGAAAGGGTTAATTTCACCCTTTCCTCCCCAAATTGCTTTTGGTCATGGCTTTTTACCATGGCAATAGATAACACTGCCTAACCCAAAGTTCACTCATGGGTCCCTTCAAAGTGGCCTTGTTTTCAGTACCCGGGCTGTACTCAGGCTGTCCTTTGGTATTTTCCATGAGTTTCCATGCACAGTGAGTCCTCTGCCCTCAAAGAGGCCATTAGTGGAGTTTATGGAAATGGGGCCTTGATGGTTCTTGCCAACCAAAACTGAGAACTTATTCCTGTCTCTGGTGTTCTCAACAGCATTATTTGGGACCAGGGCATTTCCTGGCTCTAGGATTCCATGTTCTTTTAGTCTCTGTACCACTGTGTCCTCTAAACCTGAGGGGCTATGTAGTCCATGGGCAAGATGACACAACAACTGTTATTATCTCACATATTTAAAAAACAAACAAGCAAAACACCTTTTAAGTTTGAAATAATTATAGTCACACAGAAATATTAAAGAAAAAACAAACAAACTACCATCCCAGATAACCACCAACTAACTTCCCGCACCTACATCCCAAGTTGAGCTACAGCATATCACAGACCTAGTGCAGTGCGCAGTGCACAGCACGCAAAGTCAAGCCAGGAAGTCTGTCACTGCTTTATTGTCTGCATTCATTTAGTGCACTTTTATATAATAGATATTTCCATGAAACCATCTCCATAATAGAGGCAGAGTACTTTTGTATTTTGGGCCCTGCCATAACTGACACCTGTCCCCCGGAAACCACTAATCTGTTTTCCTCTATAATTTTATTTTGATAATATTTTTTTTAAAAGAGTAAACAATATAAAATCTTTTGATTTGCTTTCTCAGCAGCCATACAGCCACTGAAGTCATGTACCAACAGCTCGTTACTCTTCACTGCTTATGCATCAAAGTTTGCTGAGCGCAGGAATGCTGGAGCTCTTCCATCTCAGAAGTCACATTCTCCTCCTCCAGTTATGTAAGTAAACAGTAAGAAGAGCTGAAAACAATCCACCCCCAATACAAGGGATGTAGGTTGAGGGAGATCTAGGTAGCTTCCAGTATCTTCCTACCACAGCTAAGCTAAGAACACCTACGTACAAGTTTTGTGTAAGTGAAAAAAAAGTAAACATTTTTTTTTTTTTCTCTAGGAAAAATACTCAAGTACAACTACTGGTCATAAGGGCAGTTTTCCAGAACAGCCATACCATTTTTCTTTCCCACCAGCAGATAAGAAACCCAGCTCTTGGTCCTCCTCAAACTAAGGCACCAGCCAAGGAGAATATAGGCAGTAAGCTTTGAACCCCTACCAGGACCTAGCCGACAAACAGGATATTCTCCACCGTTGAGTGGAGAGTGAGATCTGACTCTCACATGAACTCTGGTGCCCCTTTTCTGACCACGTCCCCTGGACGGGGAGGCCTGGCGGCACTCAGAGGAAGGATAGCAAGTTACCAAGAAGAGACTCGATATTCTAAGAGCATATATAGGGGGAGGAGGTCTCCCTCAATCACAGACATAGGGGAGGGGAGAAGGGGGTAAGTGGGAGGGAGGGAAGAATGGGAGGAAACAGGGGAAGGCCTAACAATCGAGATGTAATATGAATAAATTAATAAAATTAAAAAAAAAAGGAACCCAGTTCTTGTAGGTACACACCAACACTTGAGGTTTTTACTACTTTTTAAAACTTTATAAAAAAATTCTGTGTTTCACATCATGCACACCAATCCTACCCATCTCATCTGTCCTCCACCTTGCAACCTCCAGTTTTCACTGTTTCCTGTTTTGGTCACAGTAGTGGGTGTGCAATGGTATGCCACTGTGGCTTTATTTTTCCAGTAGCTAATGAGAAATTTTTCATGAGCTTACCTGACAACTCTACCCCTCACATTGTGAAATGGCAGTTGATTTTCTATTTATTGTTTTCTTTTCATTTTTAGGTAACTTTTAGAGGAAACAGAAGACACATTTCTACGTGCTTGATAAGGGAATCAGCCTTATGTGGCCACTGGGGAATTGGTAGATAAGAAAAATGTGAGCTCAGCAGTATTTTTATGAAAAATAAAGATAATTGTGAACCAAGCCAAATTTCCATTTTAATACAAGAGATCAAACTCTTTTCTTACACAGCAATCGTGGTCTAACATACTGCTGCTCTTCCAGGCTGGCCCTGCTGAAGAACTCCATTGCAGCATCTGAGATCTCTGCTTCACCAACTGCTGTGTTCTCTACATGAATCAGCAGTATTTCATACTCTGGTCAAGTAGGAATTATTATTGTACATCAAAGTTTGCGGAGTGTAGAAATGCAAGGACTAAGTCCCCACCTGGGAAGGCACACTCCTCCTCTGGCTATGTAAATAGTAGCAAAGACTGAAAATGATCCACCTAAGGATTTAGGCCGAGGAGGATCTAGGTAACTGGTATTTTTCTATTACAACCGAATCTAAGAACACCCATATACAAGTTGTGTGGGGGTATAAAATTTTATTTCTCTAGAAAAAAATACTCAACGTACAACTGCTGGTGACAAGTAACCCAAACCTTTAAGAGACAGAAGTATTACTAGTTTGACTAATTTTATAGCTTCTCCAGCTATAATGTCAGTGTGACCCAGAATCCACAGAGGGCTTTATTCCCAATGGAATACACAAATAAAAGGAAGAGTTTGTGACTGAACCGGCATTTTACAGTCCCAAGCATCATTGAAAACAGAACTCTTTACTCAACATAATATTCCACAAATTAACTTAACCATGGGGCTTTTGAGAAAAATAAATAGGTCCTCTTCATAACTAAGAGTCCATATTAAGAAGCCATACACTATGCAGGAACTGCTGTTTTAGAATGCTTGCCATTTCTGTAAACGATTTCTGATTTGAAGGTTACTAAAGTAGAATTCATGAGAAGTCAGTAATAAATGGTTTATTATATGCACTAGAGCATGTTATTAATGAGAAACCCTACTCAAACTTTGTAAATTAAATTATGCATATAATCCAATTATATATATATGCATTTATATATAGCAATTTACATATGTGTTGTGTATATTGCATAAAATATATAGTTGTCTTTGAACTCTGAAGTTCAATCCAAGGAAGCACTGAATTTGAGGGCAAATAAGATTAAATGGAACAAAAAACATCCTCCCCCCCCCCCCAAGACTGGGTTTCTCCCTGGCTGACCTGGACTTGCCTTGTAGACCTGGCTGGCCTCAAACTCACAGAGATCCATCTATATGCCTCTGCTTCCTGATTGCTGGGATTAAACGTGTGCGCCACCACGCCCAGCCTCAAAAATCTTAACATAAATCCTGATTTTCACTTTGAATGGCTTACTAACTTGAGAAGTTGAAGATATAAAAATACAAAGTAAATGTTAAACATCTATCACAGGATTCTGGTTTCCTTTAGGTCCTAGTGGCTTCTTTACCTCTAGTGTTTACAGCCTGCACAGCCTGAGAGGATGCTGTGACTTTCTCATATGTCCAATCTGACCATGAGACCCCCAAGCCCCCTTTTCTGTCCTTGACTGCTACCCTCTGTGGAATTTAAAGAAAGACATGTCAGGGACAGCGATGGCGAAAATCAACTATTAAGTACAGACATGGGCACCCACCTCACATGGAATCTCACTGCAAGCCTGCAAGCCACTCTTTTTCTAAGAGTTCTCTATTTCTACGATGATTGGAAAATTAATCAAGGGCACGATTCTATTTTATAGTAATAGCAGAGGAGCAAGAAACCATAAGTGTCTTGTGGAGGTTTTCCTTAAAAGAAAAAGGAAAATTCACTTTTTCTTTCCAACTCACTAATTTTTTTCATTTTGCTGGTCTGAAAATAAAATACTAGAATTATAAAATGTTTCTTACCGACTAATAATTTATGTTAAAGATATTTTCAAATCCCACACAGATCTTAGTTAAGGTTGAGGACACACATAGTAGCTAGCACTCGAGAGAAATTTTTTCTCTAAAACATAAAATCAAACAAAAGCTCAACTGAGTTAATAACTCAGACCATCCTGTGATATGTTTAGCAGAACTATCTGTTATTTCTAGTTTATGAAGTGCAGTGAAAGGACCCAGACATGCTGGTGAATGCCTGTAACCCCAGCACTTGGGAGGCAGAACCAGGTTCAAGATCAATCTAGACAGCAGACAACCTGGACAGAGACCATGGCTAAAATCTAAAAGGCTGAGCTAAAACTAACACAGGTACGTGTGGCAGGTACATGTGGTTTTATGAAGATGCTTTTCTATTTCATGTCTGTTTGTTTTTTAAATTTTGTTTGTACATATATTGTGGCTTTCTTCTCCTGATTTTTTTTTTTTTTTTTTTTTTTTTTTTTTTTTTGGTTTTGTTTTTTATTGTTTTTAACTTTCCAGTTTTTGGTTTTGCTGTTGTCAGTTTTTCTGGTGTAGTTCTTTTCAAACTGAAGGTCCACGTCCGTTGGCTGTAGTTCCACCCACCACACTGCAGTCCCAGTTGCAGTTCAGGAGAGGTGAGTGGCTCTGCTTTCATTCTGAACCTGTGGGTCCAGACACCTGTGCTGGGGCATGGACAACCCTCTTACAGGGGAAGGCCATGGGGAAACACGTAAAGTTACATTAAGACTCATTACAGTAGCAAAATTGGTTATGAGGCAGCAATGAAAATAATTTTACGGATGGGGCCACCACAACATGAGGAACTGTAGTAGTGTCCCAGTATTAGGAAGGCTGAGAACTACTGCCTTAAAGGATGAGAGTAATAAAGGGGACTTTATTAAGAAACTGAAAATGTTGGCATTTCTCTCTTGGCATCCTTACAGGATATTCCCACAATACATATGAACTGGTGGGTCTTCTAAGCCTGGGTGGAGTCAGCAGGTTAAGGGGCCCACAGAGCAGTCACAGGTCCAATGCCCCATGAACTAAAGGCTCTGATGCTATTCCTTACAGAAGCAGTCTCCGCAGCTCTTGCTGGCAGAAGGCTGGAAGGCAGAGGAAGCCTAACAGCTGCTTACACAGACTGTCAGAAGAGCCCTATTCAATGCCCATGGACATGTGGATGAGTCACAAAACGTGGCATACTTACACAGTAGAACAATACTCAGCTATTAAGAAAGTATGAAATTTATAAACAGATTCTGAATGAGGCAACCCATATCCAGAAAGATAAGCATCACATATTTGTCTCACTTGTGGGAATCTTTAGATATATTTGTTTCATTTAGAATACCCACAGAGGACCAGAAGTTACTAAGAAGTGGTGGACTGGAGTTTTTCGGGGTAGAGGACATAGAACACACTGGAATACGAGGTTGAAGGAGGAAGTATAGAGGAGGAAGGGATAAATTGGGGGGAGAGGACAGAGTAGAAGAGGGAAACTGGGAGAAATAAATAACACTAAAGACTTTCCCACAGCTGGAGAGATGGCTCAGTGGTTAAGAGTACTGGCTGTTCTTCCAGAAGACCGGGGTTCAATTCCCAGCACCTACATGATAGCTTACAACTGTCTATAACAACAATTTCCTGGGATCTGACATCATCACACAGACAAAACACCAATGCACATAAAATAAAAATAAATAAATAATTTTTTAAAGTAAGAAAGAATATCTTTAAAAAAAATGACTTTCCCATAAAGCTATAAGGAAACCTACTACTGCAAGCATTTCCTAAAATACACCTATACACAGTCCAAGAATGCTTCTGCTAGACACAAGAGGCTAACAAATAAAAAGCCTAGGCTCAGGAAAGAGCTGCATCTTTTGGAGTTGTTGACTACTGAGATGATGAAAGATGGAAAGATGGAAGGAAATCCCGTAGGATTTCCAGTTCAGACCAGAGGGGGGGGAAAAAAATCTTCTGACTTTAGCTGGGAAAATCATCACAGAACAAGGAAAACAGGAAGTGACTGGATTTTTGTCTTTTGAGTCCCAGCACCCACATGGTTGCTCAGAAACATCTAACTCTAGTTCTAGGGATCTGATGCCCTCTTCCGGCCTTTGTGAGCAATGCACAGTGTACACACATAGATGAGGGCAAAATATTAACATTGACAAATAAACAAATACTGTACAAAGGGGGTGGGGAATGGATCTGAGACAAAAGTTTGAGTTTGTTTTAAAGGATATAAAAATATAGTAAACACAGTGGAAGTAATAAGAAAAACACAGGAAAGACTAGCTAAAAGATAAGGATAAACCAAGGTGATAGGTACTGGAAACCACCAAGTGTATGGGTAGGGAAACAATGAAGAAGAAAAGGCCAGGAATGACCCACAGGCTTAGCTGAAGTGATCTGGGAAAGAATGGAACAAGGAAAGGATGGGAACAGGAGGATCTCACTTGCACACAAATCAAAGGCTGGCCAGTGAACCACAAGCAGTTAGGAAAACGAACCACAGCTAGAAAGTTTTGCCTTGGAGCCGAGGTACAGCTGGGTGGGTAACGGGCAGGTCCAAGAACGTGGCTTGGATGTCTGGCACAGCTTGGCATTGTCTTGGATGTCTGGCACAGCTTGGCATTGTCTTAAGAAAGAGTTCCTATGAAAAGTGGTCTTTTCATATTTCTTTTTCTTGGTAACCTGCTATAGATAAATGACCATTTCAGAGAGAGTCCACTATAGTCAGAGGGGAACCATAGTACAGAGACAGAAACATCATTTTATTGGTCACTTTCTGGAATTCACTTTCTTCGGTATAGAAAGCAAACTGCCTGAGGGAAACCAACAGGGCTTCTTTAGATCGAAAATTTAAGAAACAGCAGTCAGTCTCTTTGTCATAAAAACCAAACATGTCCCATGTCCTCCAGAAGAGCCACAGACAAGCTGGCCACCCAGGGCTGGCTGACCTTCAGAATGCAGTTGTTCCTAGGTAAAGCAGGATTTTCCTAAAAGACATGTTTTTAGAATTCAGAAGACTTGCCAGGCAGTAGGCAGAGGCCAGCTGGGTCTACAGAGTGAGTTCCAAGACATCCATGGCGACACAGAGAAACCCTGTCTCAACAACTACAACTAAAGCAGCAACAATAAAAGAAGAAGAGGAGAAGGAGGAGGAGAGGAGGAGGAGGAGGAGCAGGAAGAAAGAAACCTAAACCCTAGTATTCTGTCATTAAACTTCACTGATTTTCAAGTTTTCTTGGTCTCACAAACTGTAAGCACATTCCAGCGCGGGTGCTCATTCACACACATTTAGGTGAGTCTTAAAGGGGCCTCTCCAATTCAGCAATCACTTAAGTAGATGACTCATTGATTTTCTTCAGTCCTATTGGATTTTCTTAAAGCTGCACATCTAGAGATGGATGAGTGACCACAGGAAGAATGGACTGTTAGAAAAAGCTCGCACCATCCTCCTGGGTTTTCAAAGCAATATATCAGCTGTCATGTTCTTGGACTTATTCATCAAAACCACAGTTCACTGAAGGACTTACCTTTCACTTTTCTCGAAGAAGCAGTTCTTCCCATATGAAATTGTATACAGTAGCTCACTGTATGAAACAGTTATAAAGTACAAGGAATCTGGTCACGGTTTATAAACGAAGGATGAGAGTCCCACACTCAGTCAGCCCCAGCTCCCCTTCATGCTCTCTGACTGCAACAGGGGCTTCTGAGGGGACTTAAGAGGCAGAATGGAGGACAAGAAGCAAACCCTCATGGACAATGTCTTCAGCGCATCCAAGCCCATAAGCTAATGGCTCGGAAAGCATCTTTACTGATATAAAAAAGACATACATCGTAAAGTCCATTTTTTCTCAAATTACTCAAACATATAGAATATAAAACTTGGGATTTTTAGCAGAGTAAAAATATACAATTTACCATCAGTGTTGCAAATCAGGTGAAATAATTAAGAATATCTGGACATTCTCCCCTTAAGGTGTCAATATAGTGCTACACACAATGTCAAACACACAGCAGGGCTGAGTGGGTCAAGATTATTTTTTATTGCACACTTGCTTACATGTCTGCTGCTTGTGGGTGGAACTGAACTGGAATGCTGAGTTAGCTTCAGCCAATTTCCCATCAACTGCACTCGAGCAGCAAACTGCCCTCATATCCCCAGGGACTCTTCGCCAGAAGCTCAGCATTACATTTCTCATTTTGTCTACATATCGAAGCACACATTTTAACATTGTTTTTCTTTTAATTTTAAATACAGAAAACCAAACCAAACACCGTACTATAAAGAAAATAATCAAAATTTACAGGTACACATATAATCCAGGCTCACAGAACTTCTGGTTACGCAGTATTAAACAGTAACTATGAGCAACCATTCCGGCAAACTACTCAGTATTCCTATGCTTGTTTTAGAAAAATTTAACACCTTAAGAAACTGATTCTTTCACAATTAGATATTCATCTGTCCTCTCTTGCTATCTTCTCATCTCAATAAAAATCCATGAATCCAAGTCTCCCACAGAAGGCATGGTCTTTGACTAAATTGTCCTGGAGAGCTAAGAATCACACAGCATTTCATCAGGTCCAATGGCAAAGAGGCCTAAGAATGAACAGCCCAGTGAAAAAGCAACAATACAGACACACCTACTGTGCAAACTGAACATGCTGGCCATTAGTGAATCAGAAATAATGATGCCTTAAGCTCATCAATGTCTTATTTAAAAAATAAGCTCTTCTAAATTACCTCAAATTCTCAAGTGAAAAAAATTATTTTTAATGAATTATTCCTAAACTTTACACTTCACCCATATTTTCCTTTGTAAGGTAATTTAGAAAATACAATCCAACCAACCTTAGCCTAACATTTTTCCTGACAGACTTTCACATAAAAGTTACTAAAAATCACAATTCTGATAAATTTCTCATTAGTCATACAAACATTATAAAGTATGGGAAGAAATCATATCCACTCCTGCTGACTAGAACAATCTGTGACCAAATCTATAAGAATGCTTCTGCACAGGTTTTCTTCACATGACTGCAGTAATCGCAGCCTGGGAGCGGTCTCCTCTCTCCAGTGAGCTAGCACCCATGCTTGTTCCACATTGGCACTGCAAGAGGCCCCTGTGGTGTCCTTTCAACGACAACAAACTCATCAGGGTTGCCGAATGCCTCATAGAAAACCAGCAAGTCTTGTATTGCATGCTCCTCGACCTGGGAGAAGAGAAGGAGAGACGGTCTGCTTTGTTTTGAAGGAGAGCAGGTTAGCAGGATGCAGTGGTGTCTGGCTTTCCCTGGAGTCCCTGGGACTTTGCATAGATGCAACAAAGCAGAACTGAGTCAGACACCTTGCTGTCCCTTGGCCTTCTTAGAAATCTTGAGCCTGAGCTGGAATAATCGGGTATCTGCTCTCACTTCAACTCAGATCTCTTCTTACAATGTGTATGCGCATGCATGTGTGTCTGAGTGCATGTCTGCGCACCATGTATACCCAGTACCCTTGGAGGCCAGAAGAGAACTTCCAGATTCCTAGCGCTGAAGTTAAAGGTGGTTGTGAGGTAAGTGAGGGTAGTGCTGAGAACCAAGCCCAGGTCCTCTACAAGAGAAATACATGCCCTAAGGTGCTGAGCCATCTGCCAGCACCTCAATTTGAATCTTAAAGTTAAGAAGAAACTGAATGGCATTTCTGGGGTCCCCTCATGCTGGCGTTTCACCCTGTGAGGTACTTTTTGCTGCTGTACCACCTCTACATCTTGTTTTTGTACTCTCCAGAGTCATGGGGCTTGTCTTTCCTCAGCCTGTATCTCTAATCTTTTAAATGTGTCTGTGAAATCTCCCATCTCTCAAATAAATCCTCTTTTGTATAAGTTAAGGCAAAGATTGTCTCTGTTGTTTATAATCTAGGAGCTGAAGTATCTGCTGAGGGGAGCAGGAAAAATCATCCAATTGTTCAACTGGCTACTTTTAAAACCTAAAACAGCCCAAAGCATTGCTAATAGTAAAAATAGAAGAAACCTGATCACAATGTGCTAGCTCAAATTAATTGCCCTGAATATCTTCAATTAATTACTTGAGTTAATGGATATTCCAATCTTGTTTAACATGCATTTTTAAGTTTTAGTCTGAGAGATTTAGTCAGCTGCTCAAAGCCAAGCAATAAAATAAATACAATTTCCTACAGTCCTATTCATGAGCCGGGTGTGGTAGTCACATCAATAACAGAACATGTGGAAGACAGGCAGGAAGACTGTCCGGGCCAGCTTGGACTACAGAGTTAGACAAGGTCTCGAGCAAACAAATAACAACAAAGCCCACAGAGCTAGGGTCCTCGCTGAGCTGACGCTGAGTGAGCATGCCACTCACCTGAATGAGAGCCAAGGGTTTCTCCCGACTTCTGATGAGGGCAGCTTCTTGTTGCCGCTCTTCTTCTACAATAGATGCGAACGTGACTGGAGCAACCGCAGTAGAAGTGGCAAGTGAAGAAGATAGCCAGGGGCTGGAAGAATGACAATAATGGCTTTTATTCATGTCCTCAAAGTTTTCCATGTAAAACTTCCTATGGAATATTATTAAGCAATGCTGTTTCCCCCCTAGGAACTACTGCATAATGCAACCAGGAAGCTCTGCAGAAATTACGGAATGGTGAGGTGAAAACACAGCAAAGGAGAATCATTATTTTATTTAAGTAAGTGTTACAGGTAATATTTTAGAAAATTCTAAAAAGTCAAGGTGTAACAAATGATATAATTAACTCTTACTTTAGAAAAGAGAGTATTC